>NW_022109768.1:14892058-14894417 GCF_000313985.2 Echinops telfairi | reverse complement strand
GAGAATATGGGAAACCTTGAATCCTGTGGGTTCCTGTGTGTCCTAGTTGCATTAAACAATGGAGCTCTATGTATCTTCCTGTGTTTCACAACACGGTTGGCTCAATTAGGTAATTAACTTATCATCCCAACCTGGCTTATAAACACAGGTGGTGTTAATTGAACAGCAGAGGCATACATGGCTAGGTGAGCCTGGACTTTGGAGTTCCAGGGTCTCTTGTTTTGTTAAGGTCAGTCCAGGGTGAAGATGCCTTAGCCAGTTAAGTGATATTGCTTCCATGGCTCACTTCCTGCAAGACATCTCTGAACAGAAGCCACATGGACCTACCTTGATACAGCCCTGCCTGCTGGGCAGCCATGAGGATACCGCCGCCATACCTGAGATGATTACCATTTCACTGACTTGGCTTTCCCCCTACATTTGGCATAATTTCATCTCTTTTGTGAGATGGAGGGAGACTTTGTCGATTGGTGGCCAACATATGGGATAATGCTGGACTTGTGAGCTTGGGCAGCTCTGGGTTGGATGTTTTCTTGATGTGCACTTAACATTTACTAAAACACTCTTTTATACATGAATTTCTGTGGATTTGTTTCTCTAAAGTTCCCTGATTAACACACTCCCATAGCCGTGCTAACCTCCCTTCACTGGTGTCTTTAGCCATTTTTACTTGATTGAGCTCCACATTTTTCTCACAATATTGCCGGGTGAGGATACTTGACTTCCTTTAAAGAATTTTATCTGGAAAGCTCAGATGTTTCACCACAACTTTTCCATGAGGAATTGCTTTTACATATGTTCAATGGTGCTTCAAGAAGTTTCACATATCTCAGCTCCAAATATACCTGCAAGAGATCCATCAATATAAATGAAAAGAGAAACCTTCTGGTGCTTACCCTGCCTCTACTCAATTGGGCTTCAAACAGTTTCACTTATCTCAGCTCAACCCTTACCTCCTGGACTTACTTGTATATGAAGGAAAATAGTGAATCCTGCATGTCCTGACCCGACCTTCTACATTGCCTCATTGAGAGTTTTGTTTGTCATTTCAAGAGTGCCCTCAGGACTTTCTTTTTCTGTGGTCAACAAACATGAACATTTCCCATATTCATGAGAATATAGGAAACCTTGAATCCTGTAGGTTCCTGTGCATCCTAATTGCATTAACCAATGGAGCCTTATGTATCTTCCTGTGCTTTACATCAAAGTTTCCTCATGGAGATAGTTAGCTTATCGTCCCAACCGGGCTGATTAACACAGGTGCAGTTAATTGAAGGTGCGAAGGAATACATGGTTTGGTCAGCCTTTGGAGTTCTTGAATCTCTCATTTTTAGATGATCAGACCAAAGTGAAGTTGCCTTAGCCAGTTAACTGATTTTGCTTCCAAGGCTCACTTCCTGAAAGACATCCCTGAACAGAAGCCACATGGATCTACCATGATTCAGCCCTGTGTCCTGGAGCAAATGTGTTGAGAACCCCTCAAATCCTTGGATGGTTACTCTTTCACTTACTCGGCTTTCCCCACCCAGTTGGCATCGTTTCGTCTCTTTTGTGAGATGTAGGAAGACTTTGTCCCTTGGTGGCCAATTTATGGGATAATGTTGGTCTTGTGGGCTTGGGCAGCACTGGGTAGGGATGTTTTCTTGTTGTACACTTTACCTTTATATAAAACTTTCTCTTATTCGTGAGTCTCTGTGGATATGTTTCTCTAAAGTTCTGAGACTAACAGACTCACGGGACTGTGCGCACCTCCCTTCAATAGTGCCTTTAGCAATTTTTACTTCCTTGAACTCTGCGTTTTTCTCTACCAAAAACCTTTCCAGGTGAGGCTACTAGAGTTCCATCAAAACACTTTATCGGGCAGAGTGATATATGTCTTGGTGAGCCTCGCCTTTTGAGTTCTAGGGTCTGTTGTTTTGTGATGGTGAGACCAGTGTGAAGTTGCCTTATCCAGTTAACTGCCTTTGCTTCCAAGGCTCACTTCCTGCAAGACACCTTGGAGCAAAAGCCACATCGACCTACAGTGATACATTCCTGGGTGCTGGAGTAGCCATGTGGAAACTCACGCATATCCTGAGATGATTAATCTTTTACTGACTTGGCTTTCCCCTGCATTCGGCATAGTTTCATCTTTTTTATGAGATGGAGGAAGAATTTGTGGATTGGTTGCTGAATTATGGGATAATGTTGGACTTGTGAGCTTGGGCAACTCTGGGTAGGGATGCTTTCTTGATGTGCACTTAACCTTGATATAAACCTATCTTTTATACATGAGTGTTTGTGGATTTGTTTCTCTAAAGTTCCGAGACTAACACACTCACGTAGCTGTGCGAATCTACATTCAGTCATGTCTTTAGAC
>NW_022109768.1:14884726-14891316 GCF_000313985.2 Echinops telfairi | reverse complement strand
GTAGCTAGACTAATACAACCTGCCTGTACTCAATTGGGCCTCAAACCATTTCACTTGTCTCAGCTCAACCCTTACCACCTGGACTTGCTTGGGTGTGAAGGAAAACAGTGAATCCTGCATTTCCTGGGCTGCCCTTCTGGGTTGCCTCACCGAGATTTACGTTTGTCATTTCATGAGTGCCCCCAGCACATCCTTTTTCTGTGGTCAATAAGCATTACCATTTCCCATATTCATGAGGATATGGGAAACCTTGAATCCTGCAGGGTCCTGTGCATCCTAATTGCATAAACCAATGGAGTTTTATGTATCTTCTTGTGTTTCACAACAAGGTTTGCTCTGTCAGTTTGTTAGCTGATCATCCCAAACTGGCCGATAAACACACGTGTGGTTAATTGAAGGGCAGAGGGATACATATTTTAGACAGCCTCGCTTTTCGAGTCCTCAGATCTCTTGTTTTTGAAGGTCAGTCCAGGAGAACTTGCCTTAGTGAAATAACTGCTTTTGCTTCCAAGGCTCACTTCTTGCAAGGCATCTCTGAGCAGAAGCCACATGGACCTAACATGCTGCAGCTATGGGTGCCAGAGCAGCCATATAGAGACCCCCCGCCAATCCTGAGGTGATTACCCTTTCACTTACTTGGCTTTGCCCCTGCAGTAGGAATAATTTCGTCTCTTCTGGGAGATAGAGGGAGCCTTTGTGGATTGGTGGCTGACATATGGAATAATGTTGGACTTGTGAGCTTGGGCACAAGTCCAACATTGGGATGTTTTCTTGATGTGCATTAACATTAAATAAAACTCTCTTTTATACATTATTTTATGTTGATTTGTTTCTCTAAACTTCCCAGAATAAAACACTCACGTAGCTGCGCGAACCTCCCTTCAGTTGTGTCTCTAGGATGTTTACTTCCTTGAGCTCCACATTTTTCTCTAACCACAGCATTGCCAGGTGAGGATACTTGACTTCTGTTAAAACACTTTATCAGGGAAGTTCAGGTGTTTCACCACAAATTTTCCACTAAAAATTGCTTTTACATCAGTTCAGTGGTGTCACCAGCGATTTCACATATCTCAGCTCCAAATATACGTCCACGAGATTCATGAATATGCATGAAGGGAGAATCCTTCTGGGGCTTAGACTGCTTCTACTCAATGGAGCCTCAAACAATTTCACTTATCTCAGCTCAGCACTCACCTCCTGGATTTGCTTTAAAGTGAGGGAAAACATTGAATCCTGCATTTCCTGGGCTGCCCTTCTGCGTTGCCTCACCCAGAGTTTCATTTGTCATTTCAAGAGTGCCCCCAGCACTTCCTTTTTCTGTGGTCAGCATGCATTGTCATTTCCCATATTCATGAGGATATGGGAAACCTTGAAACCTGCAGGTTCTTGTGCATCCTAATTGCTTTAACCAATGGATCTTTATGTATCTTCTTGTGATTAGCAGCAAGGTTTGCTCACTGAGGTTGTTAGCTTATCACCCCAAACTGGCCGATAAACACAGGTGGGGTTAATTGAAGGGCAGAGGGATACGTGGCTCATTGAGCCTTGCCTTTAGTTTTGTAGAGTGTCTTTCTTTTTGATGGTCAGAACAGGGTGATGTTGCCTTAGCCCAGTAAGTGCTTTTGCTTCCAAGGCTCACTTACTTCAAGACATCTCTGAGCAGATGCCATATGGACCTACCGTGCTGCAGGCCTCAGTGCTGGAGCAGGCGACTGGAGATCCCCACCAATCCTGAGATGATTACCCTTTTACTGACTTGGCTTTCCCCCTGAAGTCAGCATAATTTCATCTCTTTTGTGAGGTAGAGGAAGTATTTGTGGATTAGTGGCGGACTTATGGAATATTGTTGGGCTTGTGAGCTTGGACAGCTGTGGGTAGGGATGCTTTCTTGATGTTTACTTAACCTTGATATAAAAATCTCTTTTATACATGATTTTTTGTGGATTTGTGTCTCTAAAGTTCCCAGACTAACACATTCACATAGCTGCGCATGGCTACATTCAGTGTTGTCTTTTGCCATTTTTACTTCCTTGAGCTCCACATTTTTCTCTACCCACAACATTGCCAGGTGAGGATACTTGACTTCCATTGAAACACTTTATCAAGAAAGCTCATGTGTTTCACCACAATGTTTCCAAAAGGAGTTTCTTTTACATCAGTTCAATGGTGTCACCAGCGGTTTCACATAACTCAGCTCCAGGAGATTCATGAATATAAAGGAAGAGAGATTGCTTCTTGTTCTTAGCCTGCCTCTGCTCAATGTGGCCTCAAACAGTTTCACTTATCTCAGCTCAACCCTTACCACCTGTACTTGCTTGGGTGTGAAGGAAAACAGTGAATCCTGCATTTCCTGGGCTGCCCTTCTGGGTTGCCTCACTGAGAGTTATGTTTGTCATTTTAAGAGTGCCCCCAGCACTTCCCTTTTCTGTGGTAAGAAAACATTGCCACTTCCCATATTCATGAGAATATGGGAAACCTTAAATCCTGCAGGTTCCTGTGCGCCCTAATTGCATTAACCAATGGAGCTTTATGTATCTCCTTGTGTTTCATAACGAGGTTTGCTCAGTGAGGTAGTTAACTTATCATCCCAACCTGACTGATAAACAGAGTTGCAGTTAATTGAAGGGTGTAAGAATACATGACTCCTTGAGCTCAAATTTTAAGCTCTAGAGTATCTTGATTTTTCATGGTCAGACCAGGGTGAAGTTGCATAAGCCAGGTAACTGCTTTTGCTTCCAAGGCTTGCATCATGCAAGACATCTCTGACAGAAGCCACATGGACCTACCGTGCTGCAGCCCTGGGATCCGGAGCAGCCGTGTGCATAACCCTGCCAATCCTGAGATGATTACTCTTTTACTGACTTGGCGCTCCCCCTGCATTCAGCAGCATTTCATCTCTTGTGAGATGGAGGAAGATTTGTGGATTGGTGTTGTACATGTGGTATAACGTTTTACTTGTGACCTTGGGCAGCTCTGCGTAGGTATCTTTATTGAGGTGCACTTAAATTTTATATAAATCTCCCTTTTATATTTGAATTTTTGTGGTTTTGTTTCTCTAAAGTTCCCAGACTAACACACTCAAGTAGCTGCGCGAACATTCTTTCAGTGGTGGCTTAGCCATTTTTCCTTCCTTGATCTCCACATTTTTCTCTACACACTACATTGCCAGGTGAGGATACTTGACTTCAGTTAAAACAATGTATCAGGAAAGGTCAGGTGTTTCACCACACCTATTCCACTAGGAATGGTTTTACCATCATTTCAAACTTGCAAAATGGGATCACATATCTCAGCTCCAAACTTACCTCAAGGAGATTCATGAATATAAAGAAGGGAGAATCCTTCTTGTGCTTAGCCTGCCCCTAATCAATGGGGCCTCAAACAGTTTCACTTATCTCAGGTCAAACCTTACCTCCTGGATTGGCTTGGATGTGAAGGAAAACAGTGAATCCTGCATTTCCTGGGCTGCCCTTCTGTGTTGCCTCACCCAGAGTTACATTTGTCATTTCAAGAGTGCCCCTAGCACTTCCTTTTTCTGTGGTCAATAAGCCTTACCATTTCCCATATTTATGAGGATATGGGAAACCTTGAATACTGCAGGTTCCTGTGCGTCCTAATTGCATTAAAGAACGGAACTTTATGAATCTTCTTGTGTTTCACAACAAGGATTGCTCTCTGAGGTTGTCAGCTTATCTTCCCAAACTGGCTGATAAACACAGGTGTGGTTAATTGAAGTGCGGAGAAATACATGGCTAGGTGAACCTCACCTTTTGAGTTCGAGGGCCTCTGCTTTGTGATGACCAGGATGAAGTTGCCTTAGTCAGTTAAATGCTTTTGCTTCCAAGGCTCACTTCCTGCAAGGCATCTCTTACCAGAAACCACATGGACCTATTGGGCTGCAGCCCTGCGTGCTACAGCAGCCTTGTGGGGACATCTGCCATTCCTGAGATTTCCCTTTTACTGAGTAGGCTTTCCCCCTGCAGTCGACATAATTTTGTCTCTTTAATGAGATAGTGGAAGACGTTGTGGATTGGTGGCGGACATATGGGAAAATGCTGGACTTGTGAGCTTGGGCAGCTCTGAGTAGGGGTGTGTATTGATGTGCACTTAACATTTATATAAAACTCTCTTTTATACATGAGTTTCTATGGATTTTTTCTCTAAAGTTCCCAGACTAACACACGCACGTAGATGCACAAACCTTCCTTCAGTGGTGTATTTAGGATTTTTACTTCCTTGAGCTCCACATTTTCCTCTACCCACAACATTGCCAGTTGAGGATACTTGACTTCCTTTAAAACATTAAATCGGGGAAGTTCAGGTGTTTCACCACAATGTTTCCACAATCAGTTGCTTTTACATCCGTTTAATAGTGCTTCAAGTGGTTTCATATATCTCAGCTCCGAACTTACCTCCAGGAGATTCCTGAATATAAAGGAATAGAGAATCCCTATGGTGCTTAGCCTGCCTCTACTCAATGGGGCCTCAAACATTTTCACTTCTCTCAGCTCAAACCTTACCTTCTGGACTTGCTTTTGTGTGAAGGAAAACAGTGACGCCTCCATTTCCTGTGCTGCCATTCTGCGTTGCTTCACAGAGAATTATGTGTGTTGTTTAAAATTTCCCCCAGCACTTCCTTTTCCTGGGGTCAACCAGCATTACTATTTTCCATATTCATGAGGATATGGGAAACCTTGAATTCCTAAGGTTCCTGTGTGTCTTAATTGCATAAATGAATGGATCGTTATGTATCTTCCTGTGTTTCACAACAAGGTTTGCTCACTGAGGTATTTAGCTTATCGTCCCAACCTGGCTGATAAGCACAGGTGGGTTTAATTGAATGGTGGAGGGATACATGGCTCAGTGAACTTCGCCTTTCAAGTTCTCCATTCTCTTGCTTTGGGAAGGGCAGTCAAAGTGAAGTTGCCTTAGCTAGGTAACTGCTTTTGCTTCCAAGCCTTTCTTCCTGCAAGACATCCCTGAGAAGAAGTCACATGGCCCTGCCTTGATGAAGCCCTGGGTGCTGGAGCAGCCAGGTGGAGACCCAAGACAATCCTGAGATGATTACCCTTTCACTGACTCTGCTTTCCCCCTGCTTTCGGCATAATTTCATCTCTTTTGAGAGATGGGGGAAGACTTTGTGGAATGGTGGCAGACATATTGGATGATGTGGAATTTGTGTGCTTGGGCAACTCTGGATAGGGGTAATTTCTTGATGTGCACTTAACATTGATATAAAACCCTCTTTTATACACGAGTTTCTGTGGATTTGTTTCTCTAAAGTTCCCAGATTAACACACCCCCATAGCTGCATGAACCACCCTTCAGTGGTGTCCTTAGCAATTTTAACTCCCTGAGCTGCACATTTTTCTCTACCCACAACATTTCCAGGTGAGGATACTTGACTTCCATTAAAATACTTTATCGGGAAAGGTCAGGTGTTTCACCACAACTTTTCCACTAGGAATTGCTTTTACATCAGTTCAAATGTGTTTCAACTGGTTTCACATATCTTAGCTCCAAACTTATCTCCAGGAGATTCACGAATGTAAAGGAAGAGAGAATCCTTCTGGTGCTTAGCCTGCCTATACTACAAAATTCCATTTAAACAAAGCACAGACAAAAGTGATCTTTAGAGATAAATGGCAAGAGGGATTACTATGAGAAAAAGAAGACAAGAACTTGCTGGGCCTGGTCATGTATTTTTTTTGTCCTCCATGGTGGTTGTAAAGTTGTGTTCATTTTACATGCATTCAATGTTTGATCAATTATAATTTTTGTGTTTTTCTTTATGCATGTCATACTTCAATTAAGAGATGTTAATGAAAAAGAAGGTGCTTAAACTGTATGAAATTCAAGTTAATGGGGTCTTAAAGATTTGAAGATAAACAACCTGCTATCTAGCTGAGAAGCAACAAAACTCACGTGAAAGAAGCACACCAGCCTGTGTGATCATGAGGTGTCGGGATCAGGGATAAGGCATCTAAGACCCAGAACAAAATCATACCAATGGAATGGGGCTGGGGGTGGATGCGGATGTTGAGTGGATAACAAAGTCCATCTGTAGACAATTGGACATCACTTTACAGAAGGGTCACAAGGAAGAGATGAGCCAGTCAGGGTGCAGTATAGCAGAGATTAAACATACAACTCTCCTCTAGTTCTTTAATTCTTCCTTCCCCTCACTATCATGACTTCAGTTTGACCATACAAGTCAGATTAGACCAGAACATGCACACTGCTACAGATAAGAGCCCACAACACAGGGAATCCAGGATAGATAAACCCCCCAGGGGCAACAATGAGAATAGAGATACCAAGAGGATATGGGGAAGGGGAGGGGGGAAGTTGATCACAAAGATCAACATATAACCCCCTCCCAGGGGGACGGACAACAGAAAAGTGGGTGAAGGGTGACAGAGGACAATGTAAGATATGAAAATAATAATCTATAACTTATTGTGTTAGACAGGGTTCTCTAGAGAGAGATAACCAAATTGCTGATAATTTAATATATTTATTTATAAAGATAATTAGATATATAACGAGAAATGAACTGTTAAATCATATACAGATAAATATATAATACA
>NW_022109768.1:14879559-14883282 GCF_000313985.2 Echinops telfairi | reverse complement strand
GTGTAAGATATGAAAATAATAATAATAATAATTTCTTTTTCAAAGGGACACGATGTGGGGGAGGGAAAAAGTGGAGCTGATACCAAGGGCTCAATAGAAAGTAAATGTCTAGAATAATGATGGCAATATATGTACAAATACGCTTGACACAATTGATGTATGAATTGTTATTAGAGTAGTAAGAGCCCCCAATAAAATGATGTTTTAATTTAAAAATTTTTTTAAGAGAGTGCTACAGAAATGCGGATTCTGAAATGCTATGTCAATATTTAGGAAGTAAATGTTTCCAAAAAGAGCTTTGAAAATATATAATGGATAAAGTTTCTGAACTTCTGAGGAGTTTGTTTTTTATTTTAATTAGAGTGGGTAATCTTAAAAAAATCTAAATTGTTTTCTATAATAATTACAGAAAACCCTCATTGGGGAAAAAACAACAAAAATGGCACCCCCGATCATATTTCAATTCTAGAACTAATCTTGCTTTATATTTAATTTTCAAATATAAGTTGATAATGTCTATTTCTAGTATCTGTTTAGCAAATGCGATTATAAGATTCAATAAAAGTAAAAAACAGCAGACTAAAGGCATTTCCAACCTGCCCGTATATGAAATCTGCTAATTTTCTACATCACTAGACTGGCATTTTCTTTAAATGCAACCTTACTCACAGCTGCCCCCAAAGCAAAAATATATAATAATATCTGATTTTCTCAGTTGGTGTGTTGATGAGGTTACCAAGCCAATGTTGATAATTTCTGACCAGATGAATCAATTCTGTGTTATAAAAGTAATGAATTCCATTACTTTCACTATTGTAATGGAGAAAAATTGAGAGATCGTAGATGTGGTTGACTTCTTGGTAACAAAGGAGAATGCCCTATTCTAGTCTTCTCTCAAAATAACCTTAAGTTTAACACAGAGCTTTGAGAATCACTAGCCTGGGCCTGTAATTTCTGTGGGACTCATTGTTTCTTTGTAAGGAGTTCAGGAAAATTGTATCAGTAAGGGTGGTAGACTTTCGGCTTTGGAGACTGCCTCTTTAATTTCTGAAGGCTATGTGCTCAAATTTGCCTTTGAATCTATGGTTGCTCTGACATAGCACCCAGAGTAGAGACAAATAGTCTTCCCCAATTAGTTTACTTTACCCAGATACCTAGTTTATAGGAGTTCATCATAACCATAATCATCATCTCAGTAATAGTTTATGAGTATATTTATAGCTGAAATCTATCTTTTGTGGCCTTATAAGAATTGCTTATGATACCTAAGCTCCAGTTTCTTTCTACATAAAATGGGGAGAATGTTGCATTATTTCTTGCTTGGTGAAGTCCTAGAAAGGGAGGAAGACCTTTAAAGAGGTGAGGTGACACAGTGGCTGCAACAATGTGCTCAAAGATAACAATTGAGAGGATGCTGTAGGACCAGGCACTAATTAGTTTTGTTGTAATTTTCCTCTCAGTAAAACCCCACTCGCAGGCTTAACAGCAACATAATTAAAACGCCTCTAACAGAATATGTTTTTGCCATGCTCACAGCATTGCATTTCAAAGTCAGAGCTAGATTGGCCATGATATTTATATATCTTTAATGACATAAATGTTCAAAGAATTAATTTTTTAGGACCCTGGCCATTACTATAGCATGCATCACATTGTCATTTGTTTCTAATTCATAAGAGATTATTATTATACAAAATTCTAAATTTCAATCTCACTCACTCACTGCCATAGAGAATATACTTACTCATAGTTACCCTACAGGACAGTGTAGAACTGCATTTGTGAATTTATGACCCTGCAATTGTCTCTGGGAGACTTCCCCTGTAGAGTCAGTAGTGATTTAAACTGCCTACCTTGCAGATCACAGCCCAATGCATAACCACTATGCCACCAGGGCTACTTTGAATTTCAAAGTTGTTGCTCTTAGGTGATATCAAGTGTGGTCCAACCCATAGTGGCCTTCTACAAAGCAGAATGAACTACTGACCAGTCCTGTATTTTTCTAACAATTGTTCCTATGCCTGAGCCCACTGTGGCAGCTATGGTATCAATCCATCTCCTTGAGGGCCTTCCTATCTTTTTCTGCCCCTCTACTTTACCAAGCATGATGTCCTTCTCTTGGGACTGGTCTCTCCTAACCACATGTCCAAAGTATGTGAGATGAAGTCTTAGCAACTGTGCCTCTATGGAACACAATGGCCATACGTCTTGTTTGTCAGTTCTGTTTGTCCTTTTAGCAATCTTTTTACTAAAGGATTGTCCTTTTACTCTCAAGCATGGTATTTTCAATATTCTTCTACAGAATCACAATTCAAGTGCATCAATTCTTTACCAGTCTTATGTATTCAATGTCCAACTTTCACATGCATATGCGGCAATTGAAAATACCATGACTTGGGTCAGGTGCACCACAGTCCTCAAAGTGACATCCTTGCTTTTCAATAACTCTGAAGAAGTCTTGTGCAGCAGATTTACACAATGCAACACAACTTTTGACTTCAATAACTTCAATGGTTTAGAATCAGGAAAGGTGTATATCAAGGTTGTGTTTTTTCACCATATTTATTCAATCTGTATAGTGAGCAAATAATCAGAGAAACTGAATTATGTAAAGGAGAATAGCATTAGGTTTGGAGGAAAGCTTATTTACAATCTAAGATATGCAGATGACACAACTTTGCTTTCTGAAAGTGAGGAGGACTTCATAAAAATTTGCTGATGAAGATCAACAGTTGCAGCTTTCAGTAAGGATCCCAACTCAATGTAAAGGAGACCAAAGTCCTTACAACCGAACCAATTGGAAACATCATGATAAATGGAGAAAAGAATGAAGTTGCCAAAGGTTTTGTCTTGCTTTGATTCACAATCAATGCTTATGGAAGCAGCAGTCAAGAGATCCAAAGATGCACTGCATTGAGTAAATCTGCTGCAGACAGACCTCATTTTGAACAGCAAAGATGTTGCTTTGAGAACTAAGGTGCACCTGACCCAAGCCACGGTGTTTTAAATTGCCTCATATACATGTGAAATTTGGACATTAAATAAAGAAGTCTGAAGAAGAATTGATGCATTTGAATTGTTGCATAATATAAGAGCATTGAAAGCATCATGAACCGCTGAAAGGACAAATGGGTCTGTCTTGGGAAAAGCAAAGCCAGAGTGCTCCTTAAAGGGAAGAATCACAAGACTTCACATCATGTACTTTGGACATGTTGTCAGCAGACACAAGCCCTGGTGAAGTACATCATGCTTGGTAAAGTGGAGGGGCAGTAGAAAAGAGGAAGGCCCTCAACAAGATGGATGTCCCTATGCTCAGACATAGGGACAATTGTGAGGCGGAGGCAGGACCCGGACAGTGTTTCCTTCTGTGTGCATAGTGTTGCTACAACTCAGAACCAACTTGAAGGTACCTAACAACAAAAACATCATTATTCATGGGCCACATAAAATTATCTATTTAAAAATTATCCTGTGGAGGGTGGAGGGAGGGTGGGGTAGAAAGGGGAAACCAATTACAAGGATCTACATATAACCTCCTCCCTGGCAGATGGACAACAGAAAAGTGGGTGAAGGAGGATATCAGACAACGTAAGATATGACAAAATAACTCATTTGGGGGGAGTGAGGAGAGGGGGGGGAATGTGGAGCTGATACCAAGGACTCAAGCAGAAAGCAAATGTTTTGAGAATGATGAGAGAAACAAATGTACAAATGTGCTTGACA
>NW_022109768.1:14868018-14879069 GCF_000313985.2 Echinops telfairi | reverse complement strand
CACCCCAGGTTTAAATGATCAGAGTAATTAAGGAGGGAAAGGTCACCAATAGTGCAACATATGACAAATGACAAGTTCAAAATAAATAATGAGATCTTTTCCCCTTATCTTTCCTCCCAACCTGAACTTTTATACTTCTTGACATTCTCTGTAGTCTTGATGGTCCACTGGATTAAGCCCAGGGTCAGCAATCTGAATCCACCCACTGCTCCTGGGGAGAAAGAGATGTAAATCTGCTTCCTTAAAGATTGGCAGCTTTGAAAACCCTGTGGGGTAGCAGTTCTGCTCTGTTCTATGGGGGTCTAAGTATTGCAATGAACTTAGAGGACTTGAGTTTTCTTCAAAGAAAGTTAGAGATTCTCTGAATATCATCATTCTGCTAATGAAATGAACTTTTGGATAATCTAAGAATTTGCTTGCTCTCACAAAAAATAAATTTTAATAAAATGGAAACTAAAATGGTGGTGGTTTGGAGTAATTTGCATATTAATGACCAATTATCATACTCATGTCTTTATTATTCTTGCTATAAAATACTCTCTAGCTCATGTGCATACATTGTCACAGAACTTTTCCAGTTTTAATAAGAAATAAATGATTGGTGCATTCCTGAACTTGTGCCTTCATAGCAAAGCCTTATCAATAAAGAGCTACATAAGTGTTCACTCAGCTCTAAGGCATAAAGCTCTGCACCAATGGGCTTCACTGGTTTTCAGAAGATGTTCCAGTGAGCTCTTTTCACCCTCTCCCCATGTCACTTGATTACTCTCAAGCAGCCCACCATTGAATCCCATCGTTAGGAAATAGCCTGCCATAGTCTCTACATCTCCAATCGAGATTGTCTTTGGGTCCAGATCATTCTCTGAGATTGGGGGTTGGGAGAAGACCTCTTCTCTGATTTGGGCACACTGTCACTTTCTCTGTCCTGCTCATGAGTAAGCACCACATGGCTACTGGTCAGCCCCACTGCTTTATCTGTTCCCAGCAGGAACAGAATGAAGTCTCATCTGCAGCACAAAGTGGTGTATGCATAACACCTGCCCGGAGCCAACTGCAGAAAGCAAATCGTTACCCATGGAAGACCAGCATTTGCTTGTGATGCTTTCCTTGTTCTGTGCCCTCACTATGTGAGGTAACTATTGTGCCATGGACTACCTTTATGTAATGTTTCTTTTTTTTTCAAGCTTGACCCCTGAGATGACAGTCAGCATTCACTCAGGCCTCAACACCCATCTCTTCACACTCAGTCCTCTATTCAACTCAAGCTCATATGCTATTTCTATTTGGTCCGTTACCTATTTTCATAATCCTACTCCCATTTTTTTCATCTGCTGCCTGTTCTCTAAGATCTATATTTTCCTGCATTCCAATATCCCTCAACAGTCATTAACATTTAACAAAGATCACTGTATAACATACCCCAGACTTCAGCCTTTTCATAACCCAGGGTGTTCTTGCACAGTGACTACAGGGTGTGATATTTGAGGATGAAAGACATTCGATTGGACAGGAAACATTTAGAAAAGACTTTATACATACTTAGCCCCAAATTTCTGTTTGGAATGTGATGGTTGCAATAAAATAACTCAACTGTCAAAGAAGACCTCAATCTAATCCTATTGATTATTTTATTTTATTTATTTATTTTTATTTTTTTAAACATTTTATTAGGGGCTGTTATCCCAATCCATACACACATCAATTGTGTAAAGCGCATTTGTACATCATTCTCAAAACATTTTCTCTCCACTTAAACCCCCACATAGGTCCTCATTTTTCCCCTCCTTCCCCGTTCCCCCCTCCCTCATGAGCCCTTGATAGTTTATAAATTGGTATTTTGTCATATCTTGCCCTGTCCGACGTCTCCCTTCACCCACTTCTTGGCTGTCTGTCCCCAGGGAGGAGGTCACGTATAGTTCCTGATTATTTTATTTTTAATAAAAGAAGGATATTTAGTTTCTTTGTTTATAATGTAAGGAAAGTAGACTAAATTATCTACATGGTCTCCTTCAGCTATGTCCAAAGTTATGAGTCTGTTATAACTCCAAATGAGTTATTGTTTTAAATATTATTTCAGAGCTGTTGAATTTCTACAAGGCTTTATTCATTTAGTGATCCCATTTCCACCCACCTAAATTATGAAAAAGTCATACCTACACTGACTGTTTAATTTCATTGTGCCTTCTTAGAAACATATTTCTCCTACACAAGTAAGAGCACACAGTACACCCTCAAGATTGCTCAGTTCTCAGGGCATATATTATAACCTCTTCATAATCTTTAAAAACTTCTGCTCTACAACAGCCCAGCATGACTATTCCAAGGTAATATAAAGTCTTACAGCATAACAACTCATTCCCTTTGAAGATAAATCGTTTTGTTGTTTAGTTGGTAATTGAATAAAGTGTGGAAGTATGAACATTGATTTAGGTTTATACCAGACCTAACCTTGTTTCATTAAGTGTGGCCAATGATCAACCATCCCATAAATGTGCTTATAGCAATAGACTTGCAAGTACCTATCAAGAGTTAAACTTTATTTCCCATCAATGGTAAAACCATAAACCTCACAATGAGATATGACTTACAGATTGCAGGCAGTAATACTGGAAAATCGTATTTCACATTGAGATAAAATAACATACCTGAGTATTAGCAATCAGAAAGGAAACTCACTGTGTTAGTCCAGTTAGACTAGAGGAACAAATTCATAGACACTCATATGTGTAAAGGAAAGAACTTTATATAAAGAGTAATTGTATATTAAGAAAACATCCCAGCCCAGTGCATAAGTCTGATATTAGCCGATATATCTGATACCAATCTATAAATTCCTCTTCCAACTCACAAAATGCATGCAATGACACCAAATGCAGGAAGATCACAGGCCAGTGTGGAAAGTTTTGTGGATCCAATGGCGGTGTAAGCATCTCAGTGACTCTACATGGCTCCTCCAGCTCCAGGGCTCTAGCACAGTTCCATGCATCTTGTTAGCAAGCATGTCTCACAGGGAGTGAGTGTGTATCCCACCTATTTATCTCCTTATTGCCTCCAAATATGGTCATCAAACTGTGATCTGGTTGACAGGCTAAACTCCACCCCTCACTCTTATGTCTCAAATTGACAACAGATTATGTAACTACCACACTCACATTAAAAAAATTATTTTCTTTTTCTGCATAATATAATGAGGTCTTAAGATCTTGGGCCAAATGAGATGCATATTTGCATCTCTAACTATGAGTCTGTTTCTTAAACTGGATTGACTAAAATGTCATCTCCTGCTATAATGAAACAGATTTTTAATAATATATGGTTGTTTTAGAAGGACTCGACTTTAAATGATTTAGGGACAATGCTGAACTTCACTGCAGCCTCATGTGTGATAGCATGCAACTGCAGTAGATGATATGGAGAAGGGGCCATATCTGGCCTCCACTGGCTTCCTATTGCCACAAGGCAGGGCTCAGACATACCTTCACCCTCCATCCTTCTTTACACTATTCTGACACCAACCATTCCTCTCACAGCCCTCTATTTCTATTCTTGGTTCAATAATTCACTGCAATGACCACACAGAAGTCACAGACAATCCTCAGCATTATGGGGGTTTATTAGGGAAGTTAATATGCTACCACAAGTCAGGATCAGTAAGCACTAAGGATATAATCATTGGCCCAGAGTGTGGGCACCTCTTCTCAGCCAGCAGCCAAATTTTCCTCCAGTTTTCAGCCTCTCAGCTACGTGGTCCCTGGGCCTCTGCCTTCGTGGACCAGAAAGCCTGTTTGTACATCGGCCTCACAGTTCCAAACTTATGATGCTACTTCCCTGCTCTGCCTTATGATTTCTTTGTCTTGGCCTCTGGTCTCGGCCAGGCTTCCTCACTCTATGCCATCATCTTCCTGTAGTCTCTGGTGCCTGTGGTCTGGGCCTCCAACACTTCTCAAACACGCTCACCAGATGGACCTGGTACTGCTCTCTGTCACTGAGATGGCTCTTATACACAAAGGAATGGCTTTGATGGGGGTGTGGTTTTTGTCTTTCAGCAGCCCACACCCCCAGGGAAACTACTAAAATCAAGACTTAATCCCACCTTAATCCTGCCCATTAGTACAGCAGAAAATGACCTCCAAAATGGGATTATAGCCACTAGATAGAATCCAGAATTACAATACATCACATAAGGACTGATGGCTAGCAGGGCCGTTTTACTTGACTGCATCTCAGGAACAAGGCCTGTAAGGGCTGAACATGTGTAGAGAGCAAGCAATACAGTTCTTTAAAGGATGGCTTTGATGTTTTGGCATGTTGCCTTTAATGTAGTGTTATTAGTATAATTAAATCAGTCATCAGATATAATTAAAATCTTTAGGCATTAATATATTAAATATAAATAGTTATATAAATTTCTGCCTCAAACTTTTCGTATTTTAAATTGCTATTTAATTTATTATTAAAAACTATTTTTTTCCTTGGTACATGATCTCCTAGAATCCTCACATATCATTCTTGTTTGGGAGATTACATTAGAGTCAAAGTCTTAATTGTTCCTTTTTTTTTTAACTTTACATATGTCCTGAAATATTCTTTTTAGGGTAAAACATTGATTAAAAAAATAATCAGAGAATATTCAATTCTACAATTCATTTCAAGAGGTTAAGCTTCTCTCATTTGGAAAATTCAGGCAGACATTTTCCAATATATATTTGTCTACATTATGCATACCATCTTGTATACAATATAATAAATTGTTCACTAAGTTGTTTTTCTTCAATTTTTTTAATTCTCTGAGCTGAGAAATATATGCATCACATCCTTCAAGGACAGGGAGAAAAGATGTGTGCTAATACATAAATAATTCTAAGACCTCAGACCCACCCAAAGTTTAACACACTTACAAAGTTTTCTAAATTGATATAAGATTGCTCAAAATCATAGTCCAGCCATAGCTAATGGACCTTTGTCCCTTGCCACCAAAATGTCATAGCGAATAATTGGCACTTGGGAAACTCTTACCCAAGAGTTTCTCTTTGAATGAGAGATTTCAGTTTCTCCAGAAAAATCCACTTCCTGATGCAACACATCAGGGAAGTAGCCAAAATCATTTTTTTGGGAGTCTGACCTTGGAAGAAGAATGTGGGGCTGACTGTATTAAAATGAAGTCACAAGAAGACTTGTTCTGAAAGCTAAGAATGTTACAAAACACAGTACTGTTTAAATAGTCTATATTGTACTGTTTAAGTATTCTAAAAGGAATTAATATCTTACATCATCTGTCTGGGCAACTGCAAAAGCCATGAGTCTTGGGACTCAGTATACCAAACAAGCACTTTTCTCTAATTTACATTTAAAAACTAACTGATCTAGCTTGAACTAACTTATTACAAACAAAGTGATGAATCTCACAAGTCTCAGATATTCCATGAATTACAACACTAACCCAAAAAAGTACAGTCATGTACACTCTAACTCTTTCATTGATACCGGGAGCCTAAGAATTAGGTTATTTTGTGGTTCCAACCCACGACAAGAGCAGCAGTAAGCATGCTCCTGATGGAGCATGTGCATGTGCCATGGGACTGTTAAGTTTCCATTATTGGTTCTGAGCTTCCCCTACCTAGTCAAGTGACCACTAGGAATCATGAAATAATGGCTGGAGTATAGTCGATTTACATGAGAATTATAAATTGTAGGATTTTTTGCCTTAGTGAATCAAATCAATGAATAGCTAATGAATGTTAAAATATAAAATACAAATGAAGAATGGTTCAACATAGCTGATCTGCTACTTAAGCTATTAAAATAATACTGAATTCCATAATTCTGTTGACTTGTGTTTTTAAAATAGGAGAACAAATTGTAGAAAATTCAAAAAGGAATAGTAGAAAAGCCTAGCCCCTTTACAAGGTCTGAATTGTGTTGACTTGTAATTTTAAAATAAGAGATCAAATTGTAGAAAATTCAAAAAGAAATAGTAGAAAATCCTAGCCCTTTTACAAGGTCTGGGAGCTCAAAATTTTCTTGCATTTTTGCATTGCTTATTTCAGATTCTATGCTCCCACATACTTAAACTCCTGACAAAGAAGAAGCGTGATGTCAATGATTTGAGACAATTGTTTTATTTATTTATTCATTTCGGTAACTTTTGAAAAGATCTTACTTTTCCTTAAGACAATAAACTAAAACCATACCAGCTCCTACTTGTGGATAGATTCATTTTCTTGCTTTAAGGTCAATATTCGGGCATTTAAGGTAGCAGGACTTTATCACATTACAAGAGAATGAGCTGTGTCTGACCAAAGTTAAATGATAAAAGTGGTCTCCTGGTTCCTCTTCTATAATATGAGGGGATACTCTCCCCCAAACGGAAAAAAAGCTCTTCTGGGAAAGTCTTTCCTTCTCTCTCTCGCTCTTGCTCTTTATTTCTTTATTTCTTTCCCATTAGGCAAGCAACTCACTCTGAGTTAGTGCACCCAGCGGCATTTGCCTGGGAAGGTTCTCTCTGGTCAGAGTGAAGATTTTTGTGAAATTAGTTTCTCTTGCTCCTCGTTTTACTTGACGGCCAATTTAAGAGAACAGTGTGTGGCTGTGAAATTTTGTTTCTTGCTCTGGAACAATGCCACAGAAGGTTTTGTGATGTTGAACACAGGTTACAAGGACAGTGCTATGGGAAAACTCAAGTGTACGAGTGGTTTCTTGTTTCAAAAAAGGTGAAATGTCGATTGATGACAAACCTCATTCTGGATATCTGTCAACTTCCTGAATGGACAAAAATGGTGACAAAATCCATGCACTCATGCTCAAAGACCAACGATGGACCATGGAGGAGATGGGGAAGTTGTCTGGACTATCTTGGAGCTTGGTTCAGTGAATTTTAATGAAAGATTTGGGAATGAGAAGGGTCACTACAAAATTTGTTCTGACTGCCCAGCATAGAGTGTCTAGTGGAAACAAGCCATGCTTTGAAAAAACAGCTCTGAAGCAACCCAGACTTTTTTCCTCTTAAGGGCATTACTAGTGAGGCGACATGGTGCTATTCTTACTAGCCCCAAAGCAAGCATCATTCAAGCCAATGGAAGACACCATAGTCACCTCATCCAAAATAAGCTCATCAAGTGAAATCAAAGATCACGACAAGGCTCATTTGTTTTGTTTTTTATGTGAGAAGGATAGTACATTTGGAGTTCATTCCACCAGGTCAGACTATTAATCAAGCTTTCTATTTAGAGGTTCTGAAAAGATTGTGGAATACTATGCGACAAAAAAGGCCTGATGTGTGACTGGTTTTGCCACCATGACAATGCACCTGCTCATGCAGCCATCTCAGTGTGCCAGTTTGGAGCAAAACACATGTCTCTCTTGCCCTACTCACCTGACTCATCTGATCTTACTCTATGTGACTTCTTTTTGTTTCAATGAATACAGAAGGACATAAAAGGACAGCAATTTGATGATGTAGAAGAGGTGAAGAAAAAATACGGGGGCGTGCTGTCAGCCATCCAAACAGAGGAGTTTGAAAAATGTTTCCAAGCATGGAATCGCAGATTTGACTAATGTATTAAGTGTAATGGAGAGTACTTTGAAGGTAATAAGGTTGTTTTGTAAAACAAATTTAAATACATAGCTTTGAAAAATAAAATTCCATTTTTAGGGGGTATCCCCTTGTATATTTAATCTAATGTATTATATATATGTGTGTATATATATTCACACACACATATATATAAACAGATAAGGCTATAAGACACATACACCAATTATTTTCTTACAAATAAAACAATTAGTCATGAAACTGTTTCCTGTTTCCCTGTAAACTAACATCTTATATTTTTTCAGGCCCTGGTTTTCCTCTCTACGAGAAGCCCCAGGAGACACTTCATGGAGTGATTAAAGCATGGATGTTGGCTTCAGCTACCCTGAGTTAGAATTCTCCTTCTATCACTTGCTCCAATATGGCTTAGGTATATTAATTTTGCATATGTTTGTTTCATTACTATAAAATGGAGGTCATTTTCTTAGTATTAAAGTCAGTAAATCCATGTTCAGAATCTATCATTTATATCCTAAGCTGATAGAAAATATTGGGTCTGGAACTTTTTATGTAACTTCCAAACCAAGAACTAAACCCACTGCTATGGAGTTTATTCCAACAACAGCACTCTATTTATGGTTTCTGAGGCTGCAAATCCATCTGATGTTCATCACAGGAGCAAGCCGTCTGATCTTTATCACAGATATAAGTCTTAAATATCATCTTTGTGATTGGAAACCCACTATGGTGCCAGGGTTACTTATGGTGATGATCGACAATTTACTGCCTTTGTGTCTATTCCGACTCAGAGTGAACCTATTGAGTAGAACTGCCCCTGTGGGTTTCAAAGACTGTACATCTTTACTGGAGTAGAAAGCCTCCTCTTTCTCTATTCCTTATGAGGCTGCTGTTGTTGTTAGGTGCCATCGAGTTGGTTACCACCCATAGAAACCCTAAGCACAACAGAATGAAACACTGCCCGGTCCTGCTTTATCCTCAAAGGTGTTCCTGTACTGAAGTCTGTTATTGCAGCCCCTGGGCCAAACCCTCTCCTTGAAGGCCTTCCTCTCGTTCACTGCACTCTACCCAGTATTATGTCATTCTCCATAAAGTGCTCTCTATTTTACCAAGCACCAGTTTCTTCTGACAACAAGTCTACAGGATGTAAGACAAAGGTTTGCCATACTTGTCTCTAAAGAACACTCTAGCCATAATTCTTCCAAGACAGACTTATTTTTCCTTTTCACACTCCACAGCATTTCAACTTTTTATCAGAACACAATTAAAATGCTTGAATCCTTCTTTGGTTTTCCTTATTCAAGGTCCAAATTTCACATGCATATAAGGCAATTGAACATACCATAGCTTAATTCAGGAAAACCTCAGTCCCCAAGGTAACCTCCTTCCTTTTCAACACTTAAAAGAGGTCTTGTGCAGCAGATTTACCCAACACAGGGCATCTTTTGATTTCTTGACTGCTGCTTCCATGAGTATTGATTGAGGATCCAAGCACAACAAAATCCTTGACAACCTCAATCTTTTCTCCATTTATTATGGTGTTACCTATTGGTACAGTTGTGAGGACCTTGGTCTTTTACATTGAGTTATAATCCTTCCTGAAGGCTATTGATAAAGTCTTCCCCACTTTCAGCAGCAAGGTTGGGTCATCTGAATATCTTAGGTTGTTGATAAGTTTTCCTCCAATTCTGATGTTGCACTCTTCTTCATATAATCCAGCTTCTCTGATGATTTATTCAGCATACAGATTGAATAAATATGGTGAGGGGATATAACACAGATACACTCCGTTCCTGATTTAAAATCATGCAGTATTCCCTTGTTCTGTTTACACAACTGTCTTTTGATCCATGTGCAAGTTAACACAAGCACCATAAAGTTTCCGGAACCCCCATTCTTCTCAAGGTTATCCATAGTTTATTATGATCCACAGAGTCAATTGCCTTGGCATAGTCTATCAACACAGCAAACTTCTGTGTTAGGCCGGGTTGGCTGGAGAAACAAATATATTGACAGACTAAGTTCCACCCATATCTCTTACAGGTGCCATGTTGGCACCAAAGAAACCCAACTATCACAGCCTCTTTCTGGTATTCTCTGCTTTCAAATGAGATCCATCTGACATCAGCAATAATACTCCTTGTTCCAAGTCCACTTCTGAATCTGACCTGCACCTCTGGCAGATCCCTGTCAATGTACTGATCTTCAGCAAAATTTTACTTGCATGTGATATCAATGATAATGTTCTATAATTTGAGTATTGTGTCACCTTTCTTTGGAATGAGTACAAATATGAATCTCTCCCATTCATTTGGCCAAGTTATCGTGTTCCAAATTTCCTGGCATAGATTAGTAAGTGCTTCCAGTTCTTAATACTCATTAATTTAAATACAACATTTGGCTCAGTTTTCTAGAAAAACAAAACCAGGGACCTCATATACGTATAAAAAAGAACTTTGTATCAGGAAAGAATTTTATGTAAAGAAAACAGTGAATCCTAGGCCAAATAGTATCTATCTGTCAGAGGCTAGCTGGAGATTTTCAGACTCTTGCAGCTGCTGATGGATGAAGTAGGAAGGTGAAATAGGAAGCTGAGCGATCACAGCTGGGAATGCAGAATACTGTGGGTCCTAGGTCCACAGTAACACAGCTGCATGCCTCAGTTTACAGGGTCAAGGTTGGCAGGCTTCTTCTACAGACCCTAGAACCAAGAAAACAGGAAGGGGAGGGAGCACAAGAGAGAAAGAAGTTCTCAGTTTATCTCTTATAAAAAGGCCACACCCTTTAGCACGCATCACCAGGCTAAGACCTGACTGATTATATTGGATTCCACCCCAACTTCCACACAGATGCAATCAAGTTGACATAAAATCTAACCCTCAAAAATACTTACTGAGGGCCTATTTTGTGCTTAGATATTTTCTACTGATCCATCTGTGGAAAAGATAATCAGAAAACTTGTTCAGACAAATATTGTATGCTCTCACTTCTATGAAATATCTGCAACAGTCAAATGTAGGGAGTCCAAAGCTTAATTGTGGTTTCCAGGGACAGGAGAAAGGTGGAAAGGGTGACTCATTGTTTATAAAGCACTGAATTTCCGTAGTGGTGATAGAATATTTGGCAACAGATATCAGTGATGTCAGCACAATATACTTACAGCAATTGCTGTCACTGACTTGTACATGTGAAAGATACTGA
This sequence comes from Echinops telfairi, assembly GCF_000313985.2. Lineage (NCBI taxonomy): Eukaryota > Metazoa > Chordata > Mammalia > Afrosoricida > Tenrecidae > Echinops > Echinops telfairi. The sequence continues at coordinate 14,868,319 of NW_022109768.1, read as the reverse complement.
ATTGGCAAGTGTCATACTGCCTGTGCAAAGAGCCCTAGTGGTGTACTGGTTATGAGTTGAGCTGCAATCCACATAGTCAGCAGTGTGAACTCCTGTAAAGCAACTCCTCAGAAGAAAGACTGAGTTTTCTACTTCTGTCAGCAGTTACAGCAGCGGTTCTCAACCTGTGGGTCGGGGCCCCTTTGGGGGTCAAATTACCCTTTCACACGGGGCGCCTAAGACCATCAAAAAACACAGCTCCTCTATCCTTCTCCAGGCAGGTCCATCCACATGCAGATATGCTGATCTGGTGAGAAAGAAG
>NW_022109768.1:14845481-14859764 GCF_000313985.2 Echinops telfairi | reverse complement strand
TGATTCTATTGCAGATCCCTGCCTGTGGAATCGTGAGTGTTTAGTCCCCACCCTGAGGTGGAGGTGGCAAGCTGTGGCTGTGCTGACAAATAGCCCCTGCGCAGGCCTCCCAGACTGTGGGTGAACAGAGAACAGAGATGTAACCAAAAGCTACAAAGTAGCTGAACCCCGCTCCCTGCCCGTTGTGCCCCAAGGGTCCAGTTCCTGCCCTGAGGCTGGTGGGGGTAAACTGTGGCTGTGTTGAACCCAAATCCCCCTATGGGCTCCAAATGGTCCTGGCTCTAGCAGCAGTGACAGTAGCTGGGCCAAGGTCAAGCCCCAGCTAGCTACCACTGAGGTAAGCCAAAAGCCCCAAGCCCCTCAAAACTCCGTGGGTCTGTGCCTACTTATCTTTATGATGCTCCTCCTGCATTCTAGTTGTGTTAAAGTTCCCTCTAAGAAACTCTCCTGGGCTGGATTCAGCGGAGTCTCTCTGGTATGTTTCACTCCGTCGCCATCTTCCCGGAAGTCCCTTAATTACTATATTTTAATTATATTCTATTTAACCACGAAAATACATCCTGCATATCAAATATTTACATTATGATTCATAACAGTAACAAAATTACAGTTATGAAGTAAGAACAAAAATAATTTTATGGTTGGGAGTCACTACAACATGAGGAACTGTATTAAAGGGTCGCAGCATTAGGAAAGTTGAGAACCACTGAGTTACAGTCTCAGAAACCCACAAGGGGTCATTATGAGTCAGCATTGACTTGATGGCAGTGAGTATGTTCTTTATAGTTTTACAATGATTGCTTAATTAAAAATTGATCACATGGACTCACATCTAGCAAAAGAGATAGTTCTGTACATCAGATGGTGAAGAATGCAGCAAAAGACAAAGTGGAGCAGTGACATAAGAACCTGGATTGCTTTCAGTTTAAAATGAGCTTGTCAAGGAAGACCTCGCTTGCTGGTGGCATTTGAGTAAAGTTCTGAGAAGACCCAAAAAGCACTTGGTAACCTTGAGAAATAGCATTCAAGGCAGAACGAACCCAACGTGAAGGGTCTGGAAGAGAATATGAGTGTCTAGTTCGTTTGAGGAGCTGCAAAGGAACCAGAACAAGTGAGGGGAAAACTGAAGGAAATTATACCAGAAAGGAAGAGTGCAAGATGATGCAGTGTTTCTGTCTGTTTTTCTTAGTAAGATGGTGTATTAGTCTGGGTACTTTAGAGAAACAAATCCACAGAAACTCATGTGTAAGAGAGAGTTTTATATAAAGGTTATGTGCACATCAAGAAAACTTCCCAACCCAGTGCTGCCCAAGCTCACAAGTCCAACATTAACCCATATGTCCAACACCAATTTACAAAGTCCTCCTCCATCTCACAAAACAGAGGCAATGATGCTGACTGCAGGAGGAAAGCCAGTCAGTGAATTTATAAGCATCTCAGTGCTGGCAGGGGTCTCCACACGGGTGCTCCAGCATCCAGGGCTGCATCGGGGTAGGTCCATGTGGCTTCTCCATGGGGATGTCTTGCAAGAAGTTAGCATTTCAAGCTGAAGCAGGGAACTGCTAAAGCAGCTGCACCCTGGTGCAACCATCAAAAAGCAGGAGACCCAAGAATTTGAAAGGCAAGGCTCGCTGAGCCATTTGTCCCTCTGCCCTTCAATTAACCCCACCTGTGTTTATTGACCAGGTTGGCACAATAAACTAACTAACTCAGATGGGAACTATTAGAGGACACAGAGCCAAGGATTTTCATAATTTGTCTTCTAGTTTAACAGGTATGGGAAGGGTAATGACTTGCATATTCCCCTTAAGTGATTAATGAACTTAAAAAACAAACAAAACTTACTGCCATTAAATAGAAGTCATTAGTGACCCTATAAGGGAGGGTAAAACTGCTCTGGAGGGTTTCTGAGATGGAACTCTTTATGAGAATAGAAAGCCTTGTTTTTTGCTGGACAGCAGCTGTTGGTTTTGAACTGCTGACTTTGAGATTATCAACCCAATGCCTAGCCATTACATTATTTGTTTCATGGGTGGAAGGACATTTCATTACTTTTTTCCTGCCTTATTTTGAAAGGAAGCCTTTAAACTTTTTCTTTTTTTTCTTTTTAATTATTTTATTGGGGGCTCATACCATTCTCATCACAATCCATACATACATCCATTGTGTCAAGCACATATCCACATTTGTTGCCCTCCTCATTCTCAAAACATTTGCCTCCCACTCTAGCCCCTAATATCAGTTGCTCATTTCCCCCTCCCTCCCCACTCCCCTCTCCCTCATGAACCCTTCATAGTTCATAAATTATTATAGTTTGTTTTAAGTTACACTGTCTGACATCTCCCTTTGCCCTCTTCTCTGCTGTCCATCCCCAAGGGAGGAGGCAATACTTAGATTCTTGTAATTGGTTCCCTCTTTCTACCCCACATTCCCTTCACCCTCCAGGCATCGCCCCTCTCACCACTGATCCTGAGGGAGTCATCTATACTGGATTCCCTGTGTTTCCAGTTGCTGTCTGTACCAATGCACATCCTCTGGTCCAGCTTGTGAGACCCCACCCTTTCCTAGTATTCTTCCTATTTCCACCACAATTACTACAGTTATTTAAAAGTATAAATAACAAATATATACTTGAATCACAGAATAACACTTTTGGATATACAATTTGAATTTAAATGTTCATGTTTTATTCAAGGATAACTGCTAAGTATCAGAAGATGAATAGTTAAAGAAAAGTTTAAAGGAAGAATATGTTTTATCGTTTTCCAAAGCAAAATAATATTTATGAACATAAATATTAAAATTCTACACATAGGTTCAAAATTGGTTGAAATTTTAGGAAAATCTCCCATGAGTGCATAAACAGTAGAATGTAAATTTTTCATGAAAAGGAATGAGGATTACTGTCTTATATTTTGAAGGATACCATCAGTTTAAAAGTACTACAGGGACCAAATTCATCACACATATTCCAAATTTAATAAATAAAATTCGCCTCTGTAATTCAATGCATTTTGAGGTAGTTATATAGTTTCCTGTCATGTCAACTTGATAAATAGGTCTAGGGGTGGAGTCTAGCCTGTCAATCAGGTCCCAGCCTGATGATGCCTTCTTGTGGGCATGGCCTTCTCATGAGGATTCGGGGAACTTCCTCTCTTTCTCCCTGGAGGTGTGCCACGCTCTCTCTCTGCTTCACCCTCCTGTGGAGCAGAAACTCAGAGAGCTGGAGGAGCCAGCACTGAGATGCTTCCAATGGCATTGGATCCACAAGACTTTCCACCCTGTGACCTTCCTGCATTTGGCATCATTGCATGTAATGAATGAGTCTGAAGAGGAATATATGGACTAGTAACAGACATACAGGCTAATATACTTATGGACTTGATCTGGACTGGGATGGGATGTTTTCTGAATGTATAATTGCTCTTTTATATAAAGTGCTCTCTTATACACATATGAGTGTCTCTGAATTTGTTTCTTTAGTCAACCCGGCCTAACACACATGCTATTCTACATTCCTTCAGAATCATTCTCATTTATATATCTGAATTATTGTGAGTGAAAGAGACATTTCTTTATTCTTGATTCCTATGTCCCTTTCAGACTCCCAAAATAATACAGCCATCTTTTATTCTATTCAGACAAAGTAGTTTAACAAATTAATGATGTATCCTTAGTGACAACCAACTTCAAGTAGCTGGCAGTACATGTGGGTGTATTCAGTTCTTTGTGCCAGCTCAGGGATAAGGGAACAAGAGATGTAAACTTGATAGTGAGGAGGGTGTATAATGCCTGGTTAAATTTGATCAAATGCAATGTATCTGAGAGGAATTATTGAGAGCCAAATGGAGGGTGAGCATGGTAGTGGGAAAGGAGGAAAGTGAAAGGAAATAGAGGAAAGAAATAGGAAGCAAAAGCTACATAAATAGAGGTATAGCTATAGACATGCATATATGGAAATATATTAATTTATAATGAAAGGCATAGAGGTCAATGTACACATATTTATATGTTGAGTATTAAGATAGCAGATAGATTGTGGGCCTCTACTTAAGGCCTCCCTTAATATAAGAACACTTTGTTCTAATAATCTGGCACTCTTTGATACTCACCTTCCCAACATGATCACTGAAGACAAAGTGGATGCATAAGCAAAAGTGGTGAAGAGAGTGGATGGTGCCCTGTTACCAAAAGGTATAGTGTCTGGGGTCATAAAGGCTTGAAGTTAAACAATCAGCCATCTAGCAGGGAAGTAGAAAGTCCACATGGAAGAAGCACACCAGCAAGTGTGATCGTGAGGTGTCAATGGAAGTAGGTATCAGGTATCAAAAGATCCAAAACAAAAAGGCAGGGCTCTCTACTTCAATAAAGAGTTACAGTCTCAGCAGTTCTCTCCTATATCCTATCTACAGTGGCTCACAGGATCACAGTGAGTTGGAATTGATTCAATGGCAATGAGTGAGTTGAATAGTCTTCACAAGGAGCTTTGGTTTACTTTGGCCTGCTAACTTCAAAGCCCATAGTTCAAACATATTAACTGCTACACAGCAGAAAGATGAGGTTGTTGTGCATGTAAAGAATTAGTCTCAGAAACCCAAAGGGGCTGTCCTACTCGCTCTATGGAGTCATTATGCAATGGAATCACCATGATGGCAGTGGGAATAGGTTTAACTTGGTAGTCATCACAGATGAAAAATAATATGCGTATGACATAAACCGGTGCTGCTATAAACCACTGAATTTGTGAGGTTTTGTTACAGTATATCTTAGCCTGGGTTGGCTGATCCAAACATCAGGTGGTATTGTTAGGTACCTTAGAGTTGGTTCTGACTCACAGCAACCCTGTGCACAACAGAAAAAAGCACTGCCCAGGCCTACACCACCCTCACAATTGTTCATGTCTGAGCTCATTGTTACTGTCACTCTGTCAACTCCTCTTGGTACAGATTGTCCTCTTTTTCACTTCCCCCTCACGTTACGAAGCTTGGTGTCCTTCTCTAGGTACCAGTCTGCATGTACAAAATACTTGAATGACATTTCAATATCTTGGTCTCTAAGTATATTTATGTATGGCTGCACTTCTCCAAGACATTAGGTGACACACTTGGCCAGCTGAAGCAAATATCCCTGTCCCAATGACCAGCCAATCTATAGCTTCAATAAGTTTTTGCCATGTGGGAATATGAACCAGAACTTTCTGTTGTTAAAGAGAAGCCTGAAGCCCTGATTTTTAAATGAAGTATATTTCCCTTCAAAGGTTGGCAACTGAATCAATATTATTGAAAATACTTTGGAATAAAAAAGCACCTGGAGTCTTAAAGACTTGAAGGTAAATAAGCGGCCATCTAGCTGAGAAACAACAAAGCCCACAAGGAAGAAGCACACAGTGTGCTCATGAGGTGTTGATGGGATCAGGTATCAGGCATCAAAGACCCAGAGCAAAAAATAATAATGTGAATGAGGAGGGTAGTGCGGAGTGGAGGCGCAAAGCCAATCTGTAAGCAATTGAACATCTCTTTACAGAAGGGCCATGGGGAGAAGAAGGGCCAGTCAGGGTGCAGTATAGCACCGATAAAATATACAGCTTTCCTCTGGTTCTTTAATACTCTGAATTCTTTAATCCCTGACCCCTACTATCATGACCCTAATTCTACCTTACAAATCTGGCTAAACCAGAGCATGTACATGGGTACAGATAAGAGCTGTAAACACAGGGAATATAGGACAGATAAACTCCTTGGGACCAATATTGAGAATGACCATATCAGGAGGATAAGGGGAAGGTTGGGGGAGAAAGGGGGAACTGATCACAATGACCTACCATAACCCCCTCCCAGGGGGGATGGACAACAGACAAAGGAGTGAGGGGAGACACCAGACAGTGCAAGACGTGAAAAAATAAATAATTTGTAAATTATCAAGGGTTCATGAGTGAGGGAGGTGGAGGGAGGGGAAAAAATGAGCTGATACCAAGGGCTCAAGTAGAAAGAAAGTGCTTTGAAAATGATAATGGCAACATATGTACAAATGTGTTTGAGACAACGGATGGATGTTTGGATTGTTATAAGAGTTGTACGTGCCCCCAATAAAATACTTTTTAAAAATACATAGGGTCAAATTAAGGAAGACATTTGCAATCTCTTACCCACCCTTAGTTTTCTTAGGGATAAAATGGGAATGCCAGTTTCTGTTCTCTTTTGCACACAGGCTTATTTTGAATATCAGATTTGCCTAACCGTGTGTTGTTTTATTGTTTCTAAATGTTTCTAAATCTTACAAAGGACGGTTGGTAAGGAGAGGAATTCATCCACTCTGGCAGAGTAGGCTGGTCATTCCTAAGGTGACCAAGTACCAGGGAGACCAGCAGAACAAACTGCCACGTGTCAATCTTCCTGTTCCTCTCCATTCTTTAACCTTCCATACTGGCTTCTATCAAGTCAATACTGACTCATAGCGACCCTGTAGAGCAGAGTAGAAATTCCCCTGTGGGTTTCTGAGACCATAGCTCTTTTGGGGACTAGAAAGTCTTGTGTTTCTCTCGTAGATTGGTTGGTGGATTTGAACTACTGACCTTGTAAGTAGCAGCCCATCTTGTAACCATGACTGAAAAGAAGTAAAACTGATTACTCTACTACCGGCTGGTCAAAAACAATCATCGTTAAGGATAACTGAGGCTGAAATAACTATGGAATAAGTTACTTGGCAAGAGGAAAACATCCTTGTCGTAAAATAAGTTCAATTCATGCCTGTATTGGAGGAACTATGTTGACTTTACCGGTTTACCACACTGTATTTTAGGAGAACATTGACTGGGTCACAGCGGTACAACGACTCATCTAGTGATAAGAAGACAGAGCACTTATGGCACCAAGAAATTGGAAGTAGATTTCTGTGTCTGTTTAAATGTCTGAATCTTAACTGTTTTCCTTTAGGCACAGATTCAGAAGTGATGTAGATTTGTTTGACACATGAGCATTATAAATCGCACAGGTAAAATTTTATGATGACCCTAAGGTGTGTCGCCACAGAAATGTAGGAAAGAGTGTGGAAACGCCAGAAAGAGAAAAGTGTAATGTGATGAGTCTATTGTTTTCTATCACGTTTTGCAGGCCCGTGTTCTCCCATTACGCATCGCTGCCACTAGAGGGCACCGAGTAGTCATGCTTCCAGGCACCCTGCCTGTGGCTCTAACTCTGGCTTCAGGTTTACACTGAAGCCACTTTTGATTCTTTCAGGGGGCCCAGGAAATGTCAGCATGACATTCTCAGTGAGGAAAGCTACATTCATCCTTGGCTCAAGCTCATTTCCCACGCCAAAGCTTAAGAGCTGAGGGACGAGTCCTTCCAAATGACCCCACAGGAAGTGTCTGTTGATTTCTGGAAGCTTCACATGTATTTAGGTGGCCCCCAAGTCAGAGGGTCACCATCACTGATATCCAGAGTTCCAGGACTGCTGCTTAGCTTCTGTGGGGCAGGCTGGCCGAGGGAGTGGGACCTACAGACACAAAGAAACATGATCATCACGCAGGACAGCCCAAGACAGGAGTCAAATAGTGCCATAGGAGTTCCAGTAATGATGAAGGCAATTCTGAAGGGAAATGACGATTGCATGAAGGAGAGCACTCTTAGAGATCAATTAATCCAGACTGAACTGAAGAGAAAAAAAATCATATAGAATTTAATTTTCTATATGCAGCTCCGAATCTTGCCATTTTCCTTTTGCCCATTTCATCTGGACTCACCAGTCAGTAAATGTTTTTGAAAGCATGATTTTAATATCTGTCTAAGATAGCCCCCATACTGGATGGACTCCAACAAACCAAAGATCATGAAAATAGTGCAGACATGGAAACACCTTGTTCTGTTATAAATGAGGTGGTCAAGAATTTCCAAGAGTTGTAGCCAAGACGGCAGCAATACAAACTTACGGGAAGGTCACGATTGCATTTCCTACTGTTGGACATCTCCTCAAAAAGAAATAGAACGTTTAAGGCTCACACTAATTGCTTTGCCATAGTCAATTTTTTATCATGTGAAATCATTCTTTATTGCTCATTTTAATTTCCACTAAGGACCCTTCCCTTTGCAATGGTCTATTAAGAATAATTTCTGCAACCCAACCTATGTCTACCTACAGAAAACATTGAATTTATGAAAGGTATTGATTTAGCAAATCATGATGAAATTTAACTATTCATAAATTTTGCAACACTTGTTTTAGAGTAATTTGCAGTGCTTTGAAAGAGCTTTAACATTCTGGGACTTCAAGATTTTTATAGTGCCCCTCAGATTGTCCCTTCTTTTGTCCTCCAATCTCATAACCCTCAGCCTAGTTCTGAGCCCCCCCCTCCCACCGCCCCAATCTACCCCTTAGTCTCAGAATCACCTGACTCCTTTGAGATGGTAAATGGATACTCTCTCCATCTTTTCCCCTGTGAAGCAATCTCCCTTCGGTTGGCCAAGTTTCCTGAAATTGAAAAGAGCAGATTCATAAGTAGTTTGGGTAAAAATATAATTTAAATTAAGGTATAAATAGGATATATTTGACATATATACATTTGACACACACATATATACATATACATATATACACATACATATATACATACATATACATTTGACACATACATACATATATATACACACACATAGACAGCTGGGATGGATTTTCACAAGCAAGTCATACAGAAAGGAAGACGATTTAAGCTGCATCTTCAATCACCTTTTGGAGGCTATTGCAGATCGCATTCATATTGCTTCCACTCTGCCTCCCTTCCGAATGGCTCTTGCTCAGTCTTCAGACCTCCAAGTTGAACCTACTATGCAGTGATATTATTTTGTTTGCTCATCTTTGTTTTGAGCATAGGCCAATTATTGCTCTGCCATTAGTGAGGCATATTCTAGAGAAAATTGGATGGGTACTCTCTGTTCAGTTGTAGTTGATTCTGAATGAAAACTTTCTTTTCTTGGGGGATCCTTACATTACTTTATGTCAGTGTTTAAGAACTTATTTCCTCCAGACTAGTCATTATTTCTTATCATTGTGACTGTTGTGTGTTAAATTATGGCTCCCCAAAAATAAGGGCTAGGAGATGATTGGAGCTAAGCTATTAAGTTATATTAATCTATTATATAATTTTCCTATAGTAATTACATATTAAGCTATTATATCATAATATAGTCTATATTAGATATTATACAGTATTATATAGTTGTGTTTCATTTTGTAAACATATGTAACTATTCTCCATTTTGTAATTTCTGACCTCTCTATGTTAATGAAGCAGAAGCAGGGTAGTGTGTCTTGAGTCACCACCTTTCAAGAAAGCATGACTCAGAAAATGCCCCTACTCAAGTCACACCCCTACTCGTCATCCCTTACATCCTTCCTCAGGTCACATCCTGGTTTGAGCCACATCTTTTACCTTAAAAGTTATATTTTAAAAAGGAAGAAGACAAACACAGCAGGGAAGAAAATAACCTCACTAATATCAACAAAAAGGAATCCTGCTGCTGCAGTGGTTATGTGTTGGGCAACTAACCCCAAGGTTGGCAGTTCCAAACCACCAGCTACTCTGAGAGAGAAAGACCAGCTGTCTATTCTGGCTGAGAGTTACAGTCTCAGAAACTCACAGGGACAGTTCTACCCTGTCCTATGGGGTAGTTATGAGTTAGCATCCGATCTGGCAGTGACTTGTTGAGTTATTAGCAACAAAAATGAGCTGGGCATAGATCATGACTTTTCCATCTGTGGTCTCACCATTAGGACTTAAAAAAAGTCCTAATCCCACTATTATCCCAAGATAATAGTGAAATCTCCAAGCAACAGATGTTGGCAGGAGACAAGAAACTCCCCTCCTAGAGTCAGAACCCTGAATTTTTACTTCTGGCCCACTAATCTGTGAGAAAAAATCATTTTGGTTTGTTAAAGATGTCCACGCCTGGTGTTTCTGTTACAGTGACTCCATGCTGAATGAACCAAACAAAACCTTGCCCTGTCCTTTTTCATAGACTGGTTTTTAAAAGTAGATTATTGGTGCTTTCTTCCAGGTTCATCTTAACCTGCTAAATCTGTTCAGCATCAGAGCAGCAGACAAGTCTCCACTTACAGATGGGTGGTGGCTCCATTAGTTCATTGACCAAGAATGAAACCCGGCTCTCCTAAATGGAAGGTGAGTAGATGGTATAGGGACCACGCCGGACATCTTTTGGCTTTACTACGGAGAAGGAAAATAAAACTTCATATCAGCCCAAAACCAGTTTCCAGAGGCAGAGATCAGACATGCCTCCACCCTCCATCCTTCTTACCCTCTCTGACACCAACCACCCCTCCCGTAGCTCTCTGCTTCTCTGCTGGGCTCAATTATCCATTGCAATGGCTGCACAGGACCCGAAAACAATACTCACAATTGTGGGGCTCATTAGAGACAGTAACAGGTTACCACCAGGCAAGATGAGAAAACCTACAGAACACAGTCCTTTTGTCTGCAGCAGCACCTATTCGCATCCCTGCCAGAAGCCACGTCTCTCTCTAGTCCTTACCCTCTCAGCCACACTACCCCTTGGCCTCTGCCCTGCTCAGGCAAGTGTCACAAAACTCCTTCAGTGCTGATACGTGCCAGAGGGGCATCCGATCTGGAGGCCAGCCTCCGGCCTGAAGGCGCTCGGGTTTACTCATTCCACGGGCCAGGAAGCCAGCTGCTCAGCTCCAGGGTCTCAGGGTTGCTCCTCTCCTCTGTCTCAAGGTCTCGGTGCTGTGGCCTCCGGCACCTCTGCTGCCTGCACCACTTCAGCCTGGGATCTTGCACATGCTACACTAGTGGCTCTTCTTGCTTCTTGGTCACTAGATTCCCCTTCCTGCTTCTTCAAATGGCGCGCATAGCTCCAGAGGAATGATGACTGTGACGGAGTTCTCTCGCTGTCTTTACGTGCTCCCACCCAGTCATTTGGTGGGAGCTACAAAGACTATGGAAGGAAAAACCATCAGAAGTAATTACATTTCTCAGCGAAAGTGATCATTTTTTCAAACCGTAGAGCATTGCCATGGTAATGAAGAGTTCTAAAATAAATTGATTTCACCCACTAGAAGTCAGTTTTACCATAGACTGCTAGTCTCCACTTTAGAAATGAGAAGGTTTTTCGTTCTGCACAGTGGCCTCAGCCTGACTAGTGCCCTACCCTCTGGCTCTCACAGTCTGACTCGTATTTGTCCACGGGGTCAGCTCCTGACCACTAACTACTCCCTCACAATGCTCACTAATTTATGCAAAGTAAATTTAATATGCAGCAGTCAGTTCCTTAAATAGAGGATTTTATCTGACACTTTAATAGACCAAGCACCTATCCACTCTCTTTACTGAGAGGCATTTAGCAACTTTGAGTAATTTGAAGTGTCCCTTATGCTTATCAACAGATGGCAGCTTTTTAAAGGAAACTGGGCCTGAAAAATATGCAGTGTCCAGGCCAGGGCCAAAGATTGGCAGTTTTTGTTGTTCTTGGTTTTCTTTTTAAATCGTTTTATTGACATTTAATTCACACGGCATACCTTCCCAACACTCTCAGTCACACACTTTCATTCATATTAAGAAGAATTGTATAATCATGACTGCAATCACTTCTGGAACTGTCCCTTCCTTCTCGTGCTCTTTATTAGCTCCTCATTTCCCTCCAACTTTCCCTTTCATTCCCACAAGAAAGAAGTAATCTAGTTACTGTTTCTATAGATTTATAAATCCTAGAAACCATGCAAAAATAGAGAGAGAGAGAGAGAGAGAGACCAACAATAACAAAATAAACCAGAGAAAAACACTCAATTGCGAAAAATAAGTAAGAAATATTAAAAGCTAGAACAAATCTAAAATGGGTAAGAAAAGGAGATCAAATGATCAGGTAATACAATTTAACCTAATTACATCTCCAATAATCTAGTTTATAATACTCTCTGTCTGATAGTAAGGCTATTCACATCCCTCAATGATGGTCAGAGGGAATTCACATCCCCTAGTCTAAATCCATGTAGGGACCCTGAAATAGATTTAGGGCTTCCACTGTCATCACTAATAGCCTTCGGCAAACCGCATGTTTGAAATTTAAGTTCTGATACAATCTCCTCCTTCAGATTTGAATTTTATTATTTATTATCCTTGGATCACACAGGCTGGTGTTTCTCTTCCTTATGGACTTAGCTGATGCCTCATTTAGATGACTGCTTGTTTGAAGACAAGACCCCAGATGCTATTCTTTTTGATAATCAGACACCATTTACTTTCTTCACCACACTTTGCTGTAGTACAAATATCTTCAATTATCTCTTTATGAATGTGAGCATCAAGCAGGGCCTTGTCATCAAAACCAATGGTTCTTAGATTGGGGCTAGAATTAAATGTGAGCCTTCCAATCCATTCACATATATACCTCTCTGGTTCACTTTAGAAGAGTTTCATGACAAAAAACAGGATCAATTATCCCTTTGATGTAGAAAGTAATCCTGTTGATAGTGTCATCCACAATTTGTCTAGTGGTATAAAATTAAACACAGTTGAGAAATGGAAGTTATACCAGTATACACAGTCTGAACCGCATTCCTTGAATTGTTCGTTTATGCAGATTAAACTCATTTACGATTGAGCACTATTTAAATTGACAATGGAGGGACAATTGGGCAAAATTTCCAGTAACATTCATTCACAAAGGCAGAACTATACCTATCAGATTAATGCATTTCATAGTAAATCAAGGAGGGCCTTAAAATAATAAGTATATGGTGGTCCTGGGCCAGCTTCATTGAATGCCATCAAAGAAAGGGACATGAAGCAAAGTCCAATGATTGTCAATTCCGGAACCTTGAGGTGGTAGTCCTTTGTTTCTTCTCCCTTCAAGGAGCTTCAATCCTGAATCCAAGAGCTAGAGGTGAGATCGAAGTAAAACCCAATAATGGTGTTTCCACACTGAGTCCTTCAAGTGTGGCCTGTGAGGGATGTTGTGTGCCATGAAAGGACAGAGCCTAGAGTCACAGTAGTTTACAATGTGTGGCCTACATCACCAAGGACTAGATAGAGACTAGCTCAGAAGTATCTAGTTAGGAACATTGTTCTGGGTGTATTCTCCCCTTGGGTTCTACGCACATATTGTTAAGAGTTTTCTCCCCGATGAGAAGTTGTTTCTACCCATTTACCCACCGAGAGAGGTGCACACCCCTCCCCCAAATCACACAGGTTACTCTCCCCCCATCTTGACTGGACTTTCCTGTAAGATTCCTTTATCACTCACTTAGGGGTAACCTTAACACAATGTTATATGGCAACAAATGGGTGACTTTCTCCCCACCCTCCCACACCTCCCCCCAACCATCTTGAAGGAGTTCCCAGGTGAGGTAATATCTCCATTGTTAAAGTGGTTTTTAAAAAGTATATGTATAAGAAGGTTGATGTGTGGTGCATAGCTGCTAGACAGGCTCTCTACTCCAGGTTTGGGGGACTGGATTAGAAGTTTATGTGATTTGAGGGCAAATGATTTGAGGGATTTGGAATTTTTTCTGATGGTAGTGGGCTTGTACTATATTTGCCCTTGTGTGATTGACTAACTTTACTCAATATAATGGTCTCCAGGTCCTTCTATACCAGTAAGTGTTTCCTGCTTTTGTTGCTGTTTTTTAAGGATACATAGTATCACACTGTATGTATGTATCATTTTTATTAAATCCCGACTTCTACTGTTGGGCACTTGGGCTGTTTCAAGCTTCTTTCTATTGTGAACTGTGCTGTAATAAACATGGGAGAGCATACATCTGTTCATGTTCTGTCTCTAAATTCTTTGGGGTATATGCCAAACAGTAGTGTTGCTGGATTGTATGGGATTTCCATCCCAATTGTGTTGGGTAGTATCATATCATTTTCCACAGTGGTTACATATGTTTCCAAGTTCACTAACTGTGTAGAAATTCCAGTTTTTCTACATCTTCTCCAGAATTTGTTGTTTTCAGGTTGTTTTGTTTTTTTCCGAATTGGGCTATCATTGTGATTGTTAAGTGGTATCTGATAGTAGTTTCAATCCCCTGATAGAATCTAAAATCTCCCTGATAGTTAGTGATTGTGAGCATTTTATTACGTGTTTTTTAGCCATTTGAGAGGCATTTTTTTCTTTTTTTAAAAACTTTTCATTTACTTTACATTGTTGCTTGGTTTTTCTCTGTCTTGTTTTTATGCATGTTGTCTCCGCAGGCCTGTCTGGATAGGACAGGCTGGATGAACAATCTGGAGGAGAAAACAATGGGACTGACAGTTCT
>NW_022109768.1:14808870-14842693 GCF_000313985.2 Echinops telfairi | reverse complement strand
GGAGTACTTGAGTGGAGGCCCAATGTCCATCTGCTACCTTAATACTAAACCTACAAATATATGCACATAGATCTATTTTCCCATCCTCATATCTAAATATATTTACATATGTACATGCCTTTATTTAGACCTCCAAAAATGTCCTTTGCCTCCTAGCTCTTTCCTCTATTTCCTTTTACTTTCTTCCTGTCCCACTATCATGTTCAGCCTTCATTTGGGTTCCAGTAATTCCTCTTAGATACATTACCCTTGATCACGCCCTACCAGTCCTCGTACACCCTTCTCACCACCAATTTGGACCACTTTTGTTCCCTTGCCCCTGGGTTTGTTAACACCCTTTTGAGAATCATTTTTTATGAACTGTCCATGTCTTTTGTGCAGTTATTCATTCGGTTATTTGATACTTTTTTAATGAGGTGTAGCATTCTGTAGATTTTGGTAATTATACACTCATCTACCCTTAAAAATTTCACCTTTCCGTGGGCTCTCATTTACTCTTTTGATGAAGTCTTTTGATGTGCATAAGTGATTTATATTTAGTAGGTCTCAGTCTTCCACTTATTATACTTTGGACTCTATGTATTCCCTACTAAATGGCCCTTAACATTGCCTCAATTTTCTCATTGATGATGCTGATAGCTCTAGAGTTTACACTTACATCTTTAATCCACCTTGAGTAAATATTTTTGCATGGGAGACATATAAGTCCTGTTTCATTCTGCATATAGATACCCAACTTTTCCAACCCATTTGTTGAAGAAGCTATCTTCATCCCATTTGATAATTTTTGGTCCTTTGTCAAAGATCAGTTGCCTGAAGGTGGATGCATTTGCTTCTGGGTTTTCCTTTCTGTCCCATTGGTCTATGTATCGCTCATTGTACCATTACCCAGATGTTTTTATTACTGTGGCAATGTAGTAGATTATTAGGTCAGCTAGGGCAAGGCCTCCTGCCTGGTTCTTCCTGGTTCTTCGTTTTACATTCTTTGCTTGTCGTTGGTTTCTTCCCTCTCCATATGAAGCTTCTAATTAGCTTTTCCATTTATTTAACGAATGTATTTGGTCTAGTCTGAAGTTAAAGGCAGTACTAGGGTCATGATAGTGGGGGGTGAGGAAGCCTCAAGGAACCAGAGGAGTATTATCTGCTTCATCAGTACTTTATTGCACCCTGATTGAATCATTCCTTTCCTGTGGCCCCTCTTTGAGAGGATGTCCCATTGTCTACAGATCAGCTTTGGGTCTCTGCTCCAACCCCTCTGGTTCTCAACATTATGTTTTTATTCGTTTGTTTGTTTGTTTGTTCGTTTGTTTGTTTGTGGTCCTCTGATGCCTGTTACCTGGTCCCAGTGACACCTCATGATTGCACAGGCTGGTGTGCTTCTTCCATGTGGGCTTGTTGCTTCTGTTAGATGGCCACTTTTTTAACTTCAAGCCTTTAAGACCCCAGATGATACATCTTTTTTTTTTTTTTGCAGCCAGAAGAACATTTATTAAAACATTTGTGGGCCCGCCGCCTCCATAAATAAATCTGTACAGAGGTGGGAAGTGGGGCCAGATAAAGTAGGGCCTGATAGATAGAGGACAGGAGAGAGCATGGGATTAAGACCAGGGGTCAGTCCAGTCACAAGCCCAACATCCCTCAGTTTCCATGTGTACAAACAAGACTGAAGTGGGACTGGCAGACTCTCAGACATGGGGGTCTTGTGCAGGTTCAGCCTATGACCCAGGTCCAAAAGTCCCAGCCTTTTCTGCCACTTTGAGGGCCAGCTTCAGATTCTGGTCAAACAGCTCTCACATGATGGGCATTTCCAGGGAGTAGAATGGATTCTTGAGGGCGTAGTTGGAGTAAATTTCGTAAATCTTTCAAAGAAGAGAATTGATTCCTGCTTGCCTAGGATCTGCCAGCACCACAAGCTTGATCCTGGTCAATATCTGGTAGCAGTGCAATTTGAAGTGTCTGTCTCCAATATCTCAATGCCAGAGCTGCCCTGTTCAGGAGACAGGCTGCCAAGGTACTCCAGGATCTCTTTCTCTTTGGCTGTATACTTACCGTTCACGTCCATCCCATTGATAGCCAGCACTGCATGGCCCACCCGGATGTCATCATGCTGTCCGCAGGCCACCAACAAGCAGTCGTCAAGCAGCTTGAGTAGCAGATCAAGCGGATAACAGAATGTCTTCTCAGCCTCGGCCCACAGTGAGTAGCTGTCCAGCTGGTAGATCAGGCTGCCAGCCTTGTTCACCATGACACTCTAAAGATCGCCATCACTGCTGGCCCACTTCCGGGTCCCGATATATCTTTTGATAGCCGGGAACCATCTGCTTTCTTCACTACATTTGCTTATGCACCCATTTTTGTCTTCAGGGATTGTGCCAGGAGGGTGAGCATCACAGAATGCTAGGTTGCTAGAACAAAGTGTTCTTGCAGTGATGGAGGGCATGAGCAGAGGCCCAAACCCCATTCACAACTTCAGTGTATTGCCATATAAATATATGTACACAGGCCAATACCTCTATTATTAGGAGTTAATGAATTAACATATATACATGCCTATGCTTATACCTCTATCCATATCTTTACTTCCTAGATCGTTCCTCGATTTCCTTTCACCATCTTCCTGCTCCACCACATGCTTGCCCTACTTCCACCTCTTAGTAATTCCTCTCAGCTTAATTGCTGTTGCTCCAACAAGCCCAGGATCTGTACATCCTCCATGATGTTGATTTCAATTCCCTAGTTGTTCCCCTGTCTGTGGTGTTGTTTGCACACTGCTCCCTTCCCCCACCACCTTTCCCCCCCAAACCACCCCGTTTCCCCCAGGACCTTCAGTTGTTTAATATGTACAAAGAGGGAGAAGATTATTCAATTGCTGCCCTTGTGGGTTTTTGAGACTGTCACTCTTTACGGAAGTAGAAAGCTTTATCATCCCATTTAATATATGTGCTATGTTTTATTTGCCCCGATGATGATAAATGGAGAACATTTTGAAGTTGTTAATGACTTTACTTGGACACAATCAACATCCAAAGAAGCCAAACCCCACTAACTCACTAACACCAATTCTCTCTTATAGCAACCTTAAAGGACAGAGTACAGCTTCTCTTTAGAATTTCCAAGACTGTAATCTTTACAGGAGCAAACATTCTCATCTTCCTATAGCAGAGAAGCTGGTGGGTTTGAACTGCCAACCTTGTGATTAACAACTCAATGCTTAACCTGCAGCACTGCAGGGACCCTCCCATGGAAGCAGCAGTCAAGAAATCATAGGTTAAAAAAGAAAGATCCCACTTTGGGGAATAAGGTGTGTCAGACCAAAGCCATCGTGTTTTCTATCACCTTATATACATTCGAAGCTGAACAACGAATATGAAAGAAAGACTGATGTTTTGATGCCCTTGAATTATGACGTTGATGATGAATATACCATAGACTTCCAGAAGAAACAAACCATGTTGGAAGAAGTACAGCTACAATGCTCCCTATAAGAGCAGATGGAAAGACTTAGTATCACCCACTTTGGACACATTATAAGAAAACACCAATCTCTGGAGAAGCGGCAGTGGGAAAAGAGGAAGTCCTATGAGATGGATTGGCATAGTAGCTATGACAATGAAATCAAGAACAGCAGTGATTGTAGGGATGGCACAGAAGTGTGGAATGTTTCATTCTGTTGTGCACAGGGTTGTGATGAGTGAGAACCAACTCAAGAGCACCTGTAGCCACATCCTCTTGTGTTTCTTGAAAGCTACATAGCCTACTTGTAATTATCCTTTATGCTTTCAAGAACACTCAAAATTTCCTCTATATTTTAATTTCATAGCTCACATAGTGTGATAGTTACATAATTTCATGTCAACTTGATAAAGTGAAGGGGTGGAGTCTAGCCTGTCAATCAGTCACAGCCTGATTGATCCCTCCTTGTGGGTGTAGACTTCTCATGAGGATTCAGGGAACTTCTCTTCCTCCCTGATGGTGGGATGCACTCTCTGCTACACATTCCTGTTGACAAGCCACATGGAGCCATGCTGATGGCAGCCAGAGGCCTGGAGCTAAAGGAGACATGTGGAGACCTGCACCAGGGCTAAAATGCTTCCACCTACACTGGATCCACCCCTGACCTGTGGTCTTCCTGCATTCAGCATCATTGCATGTGCTCTGTGAGTCCAAAGAGAAATTTATGGGCCAACTATCAGACATATGGGCTAATATCGGACTTATGGACTTGATCTGGACTGGGCTGGGATGTTTTCTCAATATACAATTGCTCTTTGATATGAAGCTCTCTCTTACACACATATGAGTGTCTCTGGATTTGTTTCTCTAGTTCACCTGGACTAACACACATAGAAAATCAAATTATTTTATGTACCCTATGCAAGTTGGGTAAGGGAGATAGAGGCTAAAAATGACTAGCTTTGAGTGGATTTCTGCTGTGTCATAAACTATTGATTCTTTTCACCTTTTGGGAACCAAGTATTCAGACAATTTTATCAATATCAAGATATGGTTATGTCCATTTGAGTCATAATAAATGTCTACTGCAACTCATTACACACAGGATAATACACACAGTAAAATTCCACTAAATAATCTGTCTTTAATATGTGTGATTCACTTAAATGTACTATCTAATATCTTATATAATTTAATTTTTTGACACCAATGAATGGATTTCATGGCCCACTAATGCAAGAATTCACAGCCCTGTTTCCATGTAGATGTCTAAAAGTACTATAACTGGAGTATATATCAAAAGATTCTCGTGGATTAACACAGTAGTTAGCAACTAAACTGTGGGCCTAAACCAGCCGGTTGCCTGGTTAAAACTATTTGCCAGTTACATTTTAAATGTTTTAAAATTTTCAAAGGAAGATGAATATTTTGGCATATGAAAATTACATGTTATTCTAATTTTAGTGTCCATAATGAAATATCATTGGAATAAAACCAGTCTATGCATTGGTTTAAGTATGTATTGCCTATGGCTTCTTTTACACTATAGTCACAGAGTTGAAAAGTAGCACTAGAACAGTGGACCTGTGAGTCACGACCCCTTTGGGGGTCGAATGACTCTTTCACAGAGGTCGCCTAAGACCATCGGAAAACACATATTTCCGATGTTCTTAGGAGCCAATACAAAGCTCCTCTATCGTCTCCAGGCGGATCCGCCCACGTGCAGATATGCCCACATATACGAGTACTCCATGTGAAGACTGTTACCCAGGTTACACCATGCTTCAAGACAAAATTTCATTTATTTGTAATTAGAAATAAATATTTCACAAAATATAATTACATATTGTTTTTGTGATTAATCACTATACTTTAATGATGTTCAATTTGTAACCATGAAAATACATCCTGTATATCAGATATTTACATTATGATTCATAACAGTAGCAAAATTATAGTTATGAACTAGCAATGAAAATAATTTTATGGTTGGGGTCACCACAACATGAGGAACTGTATTAAAGGGTCGAGGCATTCAGAAGGTTGAGAACCACTGCACTAGAGGCTTTGTAGGCCCCAAACCTTAGCAAATGTTTAAACATGACCTAGTGGATCACAGCCTACAATTGGATAACTCAGTTTCAGAAAGAGAATTCTAAAGTAAAATACTCCCATGAGTATTCTAAGATGTGCCTGAATCAAGCCATGGTATTTTCAATCGCCTCAGATGCATGTAAAAGTTGGACAATGAATAAGAAAGACCAAAGAAGAATGGATGCACTTGAATTACTGTTACTGGAAAAGAACAAGCAAATCTATCTTGGAAGAAGTACAATCAGAACACTCCTTGCTAATGAGGATGTCAACACTTATCAGGAGAGACCTGTTCCCAGAGAAGGGCATAATGCTTGTTAAAGTAGAAGCGCAGTATCAAAAAGAGGACTCTAGATAAGATAGATAGACACAGTGGCTGCAGCAAAGGCTCAAAGATAACATTTGTGAGCATGGTGCAAGACTAGACAGTGTCTTGATTTGTTGTTCATAGGTTCATTGTGAGTCAGAACCAACTTGCTGGCACCTAACAACAACAACATCTTAGATCTCCAATAATAAACTACCCCAAAGCAAATGGCTGTAAATTCAAGGATTTATTTTCTTAGAGTTTTGGAGGCTAGAAGTTCAAATTAGGATTTTGGTTGTGCCAATTCCTTCTGGGGACTTTGAGAGAAGAACTGTTTTATTTCTCTCTAACTTCTGGTAGCTGCTGGTAATCCTTGGCGTTCCTTTGCTGCTTATAGATCCATCTACTTGAGTTATCACATGATGTCTTTCTCCCCGCTTTATATAAGTTGCCATTCAGAAGTGAATAGGACTCACATTATTCCTGTATATCATTAACTGAATCACTCCATTTCCACAAACTAGATCACATTCACATGGTTGGAGGTTAGAACTTCTAAATGTCTTTTGTGGGCTACAATTTGATCCATAACATTTTCCTTGAGACTGCTCTGAGGGTGGGAGATGTTCAACTCAGGATGATAAGCGCCAGTCCTGTCACAGGCTTTCACCACAGCCATTCCACTCTGCTGTCTGTAACTTATCAATGTGTTTACCCTTAGGATGTGAGAATGGGTCCTGAACACCAAAATCATGAGAAATATCAACAAGTATGAGGGCGAAAAGCAAGTGCACTTCTTACAGAACTGAAGCTTGAAAACAAATTCTGTTGTCTTCTGAAGCTGTCCAAATCTAAACCAACCAACCAATGCTATAAGAACCCTAGAAAATGAAAACACGGATATCACGAAACAGGAAAGTAGAATGTATATATGCTAATTTAGTCTGGAACAGTGATACTAGTAACACATGAAGATTTAATATCTGAATATAGGAGATAATTCTATAATTCAGCCAAGAGAGAGAACTACTGGTCTACCATGAAGATATTACTGAGAAACTTCTGGATTCTCATTGTTACTATCTGTTCTTGTTGAACCAGAAACAAGCAATTTCAGTTGTCTGAGAATTTGGAGATAAAGTTTTCATTTTTAATTAGAATTGTTTGTAATCTAGCCTTATTATCTGAAACCAAATCTTAATGATTATAGAGATTTATGCTTAATAAAAGCTAGTATCAAATAAAACTAGTAAGTGAAATCCATTTTGTTCTGAGGATTCTCCCATAGTTAGAAGCACAGGATTGGAAGAAAGGGTACCTGGAAAACATGAGATTTCGGTTAACAAAAAATTGTTTCTCACCAGAAGCCTCTGTCTACCCATGATTACTCTTTTAGGTAAATAACACTCCACCCTCAGACTGTAAGTAAGACAAATTGCTCTTTTATATCTTTTCAATTAGTCTTGACTTGCTATCCTTTCTCATAGATGGACTTTCTCCTACCGAGAAAGCAAACAAAAGTGCCTCTTATTTTATATGTGGAAGAATGTGCTTTCTTGAGAGTTAGATGCACTGTAATTAAAAAAAAAAATTGCCTTTTCTATGAATGAACCTTATTTGGTGATCTCACCATGTATTTTCTGCAAAGATCATGGTAAAATATGGCAGACAGTTTGAAATTGAAATCCAGACTCTAATGACCAGTTGGGTGATCTTGGGCAGTGCTTCTGATCTTTTGCTTGTTCCTTTACAAGGAACAGTTAATATGTGAGGACCAAAAAGTGTTTAGTTGTGTTATACATAGAGTCTGTATATGTTAGAATGACTCACGGGAACTTAAGAACAACTACCTACCCTCTGAGAATCTTGTTCAGAAGATGGAAAGAGGAGACTCCTGGAACATAAGATGTTCACATTAAATATTGGTTATGAACACTATCCTAGACAGGTAAGTTTGCATGATTTTGAAACTGTGAAGGGCCTGAGAAAACATATGCTCCATTGCATTCATAGTAAATTTGACAAATCAAAAGGCCCGATAAGTTCAGTGACTTGCTGAGATCTCCCATCCATTTGATTACAAATCTAGAAAGAAAGAAAAAAAATCCCTTCTCACAGGTCAGCCTTATCCTACTGAGTACTGGACAGAAGTATCTATGTTTTCTATGTCTGCTCTTATTCACTCATTATGACCCCAGGCACAACAGGATACAGGGCTGCAAAGGGCCTGCATTATCACTGTGGTCACCTGTAACAGGACCATGGTGGTCCACAGGATTTTTTTTAAATAGTTTTATTCCATAGGCTTTTATTAGCTGATTTGGGGAAATAGCTTATCAAATCTTTCTCTGTAGTCAATTTTAATGTGGAAGCTTCACTGAACCTTATTCACCATCAGAACAACACACCATCTTCCATTGACAGACAGGGGGTGGCTGCACATAGGTGTACTGGACAGAAATTGAACTCAGATATCCTACATGGAAACAAGAAGTCTACCAGTGAACTGCTAGTACTCCTTCATTGGTTGAGACTAAAGAATATACAATAGCAGCTGGTATGGACTGATTTCCCTCTTTATTGCTCCTGCCTTAGTCATCGTTTAGGACAATGAAGATAGCCACATATTGGACAGTACAAAGCCACAAAATGTTGTGTTTTTAAATAAAGCTACCCTATTCTTAACCTAGCTATATTCTTCTTAAGCCTTGGTGGTGAAATGGTTATGAGCTGGGCTGTTAACCACAGTATCAGAATTTCAAAACCACCAGCCACTGCACAAAAGAAAGACGAGTCTTTGTATTCCATAAACACTTGCAGTCTCAGAAACCCACAGGACAATTTTACCCCATTCTGTAGGGTCATTATGACTTGAAAGCAACTCTATGGCAGTGATCTTGATATTTATATATTTTATTATCTTCTTATTAGACCACAGCAGCTTCATGAAATGCTGTTCTCCATTAAGATAAAAGTGTGACCAGTAACTGCACAGGAACTACAAAACCATTGCCATTCTCTAGTGGTTCTCAACCTTCCTAATGCTGTGACCCTTTAATACAGTTCCACATGTTGTGGTGCCCCCCAACCATAAAATTATGTTCGTTGCTACTTCATCACTGTCATTATGCTACTGTTATGAATCAGGCGACCCCTGTGAAAGGGTTGTTTGACCTCCAAAGGGTTCTCGACCCACAGATTCAGAACCGCTGCTCTAGATGATAACAAACTGGACCATTGACATTGGACATTTGCCCCTCCACTGTAGTATTGAGCAGGGCATATTATTCTTTAATAGCTATTGACTTGAGCCTTATGGGGAAAAAAGATTCAAGGGTTAATAAAAACACTAATCCCAAATGCTATCACATAATGCACTTTAGCTTTCAGAAACTTCAGTTCTTCTAAATCATATTTCACTGATTTGACTTAATTAAACTCTACCCCCCACTACAAAACAAATAAACCAGGAAATATGAATTACAAAAGAAAGAATGGACACCTGACAACAAATTTCAACCTGACCAGCCCTAAACTTGTCAATCATTTGTGTATAAAGCAAAACAGACTGTTTTCCTTTTTTAAAATTGCTTCATGATAATAACTTTCTCCAAATCTCATTGGGTGCAGGGAAGATCCCCATTTCTACCTTTGTTGCATATAGGATAATACTGTCCATCAGAAAAGGCAGAGCATTTGGAGTTAGCAGATATGAATTTTTTGTCCTGAATATATTACATATTTTCAGTGCAAAATTTCTGCAATAAACTGACTGGTCCATTTTCATGGGACATCGCAGTCTTAAAAATCCATACCATTTAGAAAAATTCACTTTTCTAATTTGAAAATGACTTAAGGCATTTCATAAGAAGGGTGTGTCCTTATTATATGTTTGTTTTTTCAAGATAAGTGCTCTCCTTCAGGAGGGAACCAAAACCGAATTCAGCAGCTGCAGCAGCTGACGTTATCATAGCATGCCAGGGGAGCAACTACTGAAGCTTCAGCATTGAGGAAGACCTTGGGCCTTTACCTAACACCTCATTTCATTTTGCTCTTGCTAATCATAGTTTTTATCACAAAAATGAAATGTTGGAGAAAGTGACATAGTTGAGTGGATGGAGTTTAGAGAGGCAGAAGATTGGAATTAGAGCTCGTCCTATCTCTCATAGGTTCTGGGTCAAGAAGTCTCCCCATCTCCTTGTTTCAATGAGTACAATATCAGGAGTCCACGCATGCTGCCTCACCAGCAGACAGACATCACAGACAGGATAGTGCAGTTTCCATTGAGCAACCAAGGATTATCCTCAGAACCAGGAGGAGAGTGCAGTCGAATTGTTCCGAGTACCATAAAAAATGCCATTTCAGAATCTGGAAACTAAAAAAAAAGAAAAATCTTAGCCAGGAGTTGAGATCTTGCTATCTTAATAGGCCTATATTTATTTTATACTATATACTCTTGAGTATGAAATTCTACCAGGCTGAAAGGCTGTCAACCTTTGCCTCAGCCTCCACAAGAATGTCTGTTATACTTTTCTTTCTCTATATTGATCATTCTATTCCTTCATCTGAATTCCCTCTCTTCAGCAGTCCTACCTGAAACTTTATCCATTCTTCAAGGTTCAGCCAGTGAATCATTGTGAAGCAGGCATAAAATAAGAACTTGAGAGCCATTTTTTTCAGAGCCCAGTGCAAATGCCTTGTGGTGGCTCAAGCCCCGCCTCTTCCAGCCACCCCCATTCCTTGGTAATCAGATGCTGAATGTCTCTTGCATTCAATACCCTTTACTTGGAATTCTAGCTCCTATGTGTTATAAATTTCAAGTTGTCCCTTTGTTTGTGTGCAAGGAACCCTAATGCTCTAATGAGAATATGCCAAAGAAATATTGGGGTCAAGATCTCAAGCCTAATGTCAGATCTATAAGAAGAAATGGATATTAGGAATACCTAGACTTAAGTATCAGATTTGCTCCATATCAGTTCTGTTCATGTGAGCTAATCATTCATGATATCTAATATCTTCCCTGTTAAATAAGGAAGTTGGATTAGATATTCTATCATTGACTTTCCAGGCTAAAAGTATATTCTACATGAATTAGGGATATACTTAAATTGACCTATCAGTTACAGAGGATGCCAACAGTTCTTTTGAAAGCTGACTTAGCTACAGAAATCTCGAACCTCTACACTAAGTGCAGAAGAAAAAGTCCACTGGTGACCTAATTTCTGAGGGTTAAAGAAACTCCATGTCTCGTGGTTAGTGTTCTAAATGTGCTTGGATGCTCTGCTCAATGTATGCACCTGAAGGTTCTACTACAAAAAGCTCTGCTTAATATCGATGTACTCACAGACGTTTTGCAGCTTTGCATAGCTGCCTGTGTCTACAGATGTCTACTGCCTGATTATGGGCCTAGGAGCCTGGGAGAGCCAGATAGACATGTGGGCTTTGGCTGTCAAATCGAGCATTTGAACACCCTTGGTGGTTGTTGGAGGACCTTACTGCAGGCTTTTCATATCCTTGCCTTGAATTTTGAAAGCAACGTAAGCACCTAAGGATGTATAGAGAGATATTCCTGTTTGTACTCCTGTCAGGTACGTGACTTTTTTTCATCCGGATACTGGTTTATTTAATTTGAGGGTCTGGTTGAATGTTTCAAATGCTCCACGTGATGCATGTGGGGGTAATTAGCAAATTCTTTAAAGCTATGTGTGCAGCCAAAACTGCTGTCTTTTTTAAAGGACAGGGTTTGGTCCCCTGTGGACTTTCCAAATCCCTAAGCAAGGAACTATGCAACTTGTTTAGGTGCAGGAAAAGGAAGGAAAACTGTTTTTTTTACAGTAATTGTATAAGCTACATAGAGTTATTAAATTGTTGGAAGAAATGATGTTGATTATATTATATATATATATATATTATAATCCAAACATCCTAAAGCCATGCAATTTTACATGACTTTGGTAAGAAACTGCAGCAAAGCACCTAAATCTGCTGAATTAAAGCAAACATATCAGATGGTAGATGATAAATTTCAACTCGAAGCAACTGGGCCAACATCCAGTTTTTGAAGGGTCTCTATATGAAACATTCCATGTACAGACTGTCTTGGATAACATGTAGGCAATTTTGAAAACTGATGCAACATCTTTGTTCCTTTAAACATTGTGCTAACGCTAAGGTCAGATATGCCCAGGGTTGATTAATCATTTAGAGCTTTGCCTAGTAGAGGGTTGGAGAGCATTTATACCTGGGTGGAAAGAGAGGTCCCAGGGTATAAGCTATGTCAGAGTATGAGTCCTATTCTGTAAATATAGGCACTCCACCCCCCTCCCACCCCAATTCTTTTCTTAAATCGCTGTGAGTTTCAGCCTCTACTCCCTCTGAACTAAATTTCTATTAAACAGTCCTTTCCTGTAAAGCAGTGGTTCTCAACCTTCCTAACGCTGTGACCCTTTAACGCTGTGGTGGTGACTCCCAACCATAAAACTATTTTCGTTGCTACTTCATAACTGTCATTTTGCTACTGTTATGAACTGGGAAACCCCTGTGAAAGGGTCATTTGACCCCCAAAGGGGTCGTGACCCACAGATTGAGAATGGCTGCTGTAATGTATAGCTGTTGGAATAGAAATAAGTCTACATATTTGCTAGATAGATTTGCTTTGATTAACTTAGACACTTATTTTAACAAATTCTCATAATGGCCAGCTTTCATAGACAGGACACACACGGGGAGACTTCAAAAAGTTCTTGGAAAATTTTAACTATGGGATAATGGGTTTTTTCCACAAATTTTTTGAAGCTCTCCATTACATGGATGTGAAATTTTGCTTCTAAACTTAATATTTATAAAGGCAAAATGATATGTCACCCATACTTGCATTCTCTGACTTTGTTTTACATTAGAAGCATGAATGTGCCAGTTTTGAGAAATGTTAAACCCTTCTGTTTTGTTTGTTTGTTTTAACTGCTTGCCTCAGTTTACTGTCTCGGTAAGCCCTCTGGCTACAGACTTCTCCAGCAAGGGCAATGTAGACAGTGATGAGGCCCCTCTTAGGGAGGAGTGTCTTGTTTGCAGGGCACGACGTCTCTCTGTCTCTATTCAGCATGAGATTCTCTTATGAAGACCACACAGTAGGGGCATGCTCTTTCCCCACAATACCGAGAGTGAATTCCCCAAATGAAAACCTGAGTAAAACCTTATATGGACTTTCCATTGCCTTAAGAATAAAGTCCTAATTCCATCACATACAGTGCTTCCCTCTCTTTTGAGCCCTGTCCCATTTCTCCATTGTTCTCCTACTTACTCACATCTTACGGTGCCAGCACACTTAGAGAGGCAGCTCCCCTGCTTGCAGTGAGCTCTCAGACACAGGGCATAGCTGCCACTGCTCGCGCTGATTCCAATGCTCACATAGACTACCTGAGGGACACCTGAACTTCTTTCGAGGTAAATCCACGTGGTCTTTCTGTCTCTTCTTCCATTCGCTAAAATTGTCACCATCTCCTTTGTACCTCTAGTTCCACCATCATCCAACAATTACTATGTAATATCTAGATTAAATTATCAGTGTGTGTCTTTCTATTAAACTCAATTTCTTTTAAGAAGAGAAGGCAGTGTTTTATCTGTTCGTGTGTTATTAATTCAGAGCACATTGTCCCACTGCCATCGGGTCAATTCCAAGTCACAGCGACCCTACAGGACAGAATAGTATTGCCCTTTTTTGGTTTCTAAATCCTCATGGGAGCAGAAAGCCTCATCTTCCTCCTAGAGATTAGCTGTTGGATTCAAATTGCTGACCTTCTGGTTAGTAGTCCACAGAGTAACCCACTATGCCACCAGGGATCCCTTAGCACATAGTAGGCATGCTTAAAAAAGAAAAACTTTCATAATTGAATAAACAAATGAATCCATACTTAAGGCCTTTCTCCACTCCAACCCAAGGAACCCGCAGGGCATATGCAGAGCTTCCAAACAGTCCATCATTACATTTTTTATTAAGCCTTTATCAAATCATGCTAAGCACTGGGGCCTTTGTGACAGTTGTAATCAAATTCTAATATGGAGTTTCAAATGCATAGCTAGGCAAAGATGGTTGGGTGCAAGGGAAGAGCAGGGACAAAGCTTTGGCATTCCAAGAATCAAGAGCTGGGTGGCATGGTGAACTCCAGGAGGGAAGGGAGGAGTGAAAACTCAGCGACATAAAAGGAAGTCAGAGATGGGTGGTTTAAAGTCTTGTAGTTGTTGAGAAACATAGTACAATAAGTCCCATGAACTGAAAACACTTTCCTAACTGACCTCCACGGAATTCTGAATCAGGTAGCAGCATCTGTGCTGCTGGAAACATCAGGAAACCTGGAGGAGAAAGAATATTTGTAATAACTGTCCCACCTCTGAGGTAGTCTCAGTTCAACAGTTAACATTGGAACTCGCTTAACCTTCATAAACTTTAAATTTGGTTTATATATTTTTCACATGTAGATTATTTTCTTCTGGTTGTAAAAGCATTGTACTCATTGTTGAAAGGTTGAAAAAAATTCCTGCTGATCATCTATAAATACCTATGTTTCAACAGTGTTGCAATCATTTTGTATAAGCCACTGTACTGCTTAACTTCCGTAGTAGATTTTTATTTTCCCAATTAAATGCAACCTGGACCTTCATTTAATTACTGTATTTCTCTATAATATAATTATTCCCTAATGTACTATGTGCAACAAATAAATATATTATATAGCATATATAATTATTTATATATATATTTCCTAACAATTTATCTTTATTATTGTTGCAGTAGATAATTATGCATAAAGCATTGTCGTCATTTCTGTTGTGAAATGTGTGAAGGTTTATAGAGTAGAACATTGGTTTTACTTTCAATAACTCATATACTCTTTGTTCAACTTATCCTTTGCAATCGCCTAAGGTGCCATTACTTATCCTATTCACTCTGTATTTTCTATTTGTACTTCTCTTTATTTCTTTTATTTTTTAATGGTTTTATTGGCATATCATACAATTGAATAGTTCAATCACATGAAGAAGAATTGTGCAATAATCATGACAATGAATTTTAGAACATTTCCCCTTTTCTCATATGCATTGTTGTTAGCTCATCATTTCCTATCAACCTCCCCTGTCATGGCTCTAAGTAATTATGTATCCATTTACTATTTCTATAGATTTACATATCCTGGAGTTCATAAATCTTACCAAACAAAACCAAGAAACAAGCAACAACAAAAAAATCACTGACAAGTAAAACAGAAAGAAAAACCTCAATCAAAAAGAAAGCAGAAAATAATAAAACTGAATCAACTTTAAAATGAGAGTGCAGTATAGCACCGATGAAACATACAGCTTTCCTCTAGTTCTTTAATGCTTCCTCTCCCCAACTATCATGACCTCAATTCTACCTTACAAATCAGATTAGACCAGAACATGTACACTGTTACAGATAAGAGCTCAAAACACAGGGAATCCAGGATAGATAAACCCCTCAGGGCCAACAATGAGATTAGAGATACCAGGAGGATAAGGGACAAGTGGGGGGAGAAAGATCACAAAGATCAACATATAACCCCCTCTCAGTGGGAACAACAACAGAAAAGTAGGTCAAGGGTGACAGAGGATGATGTAAAATATGAAAATAATCATCTATAACTTATTGAGAGTTCATGAGGGGGGAGGGTTGGGAAGGGAGGGGGATAAAATGAGGAGCTGATATCAGTGGCTCAAGTAGAAAGAAAATTCTTTGAAAATGATGGCAATATATGTAAAAGTGTGCTTGACACAATGGATGAATGTATGGATTGTGATAAGAGATGTAAGAGCCCCAAATAAAAGTATTTAATTAAAAAAAGAAGAAAAATGAGTCAGAAGGGAAATCAAATAGTAAGGTGTTACATTTTAACCTAGCTATATCTGCCATATGCAACTTTACAAAGAGCACTGTCCTAGGGATCTTGGAGTCCTAGTACCACAAGTTGAGCCCATTTAGTATCCACAATGATTATAAATGTGTGCCTTAAGTGCATTAGGCTGAACTTAATGATAAAATGGGGGAGAGGAGGACTAAAGTAAGAAATCAAAGGGTGGAATGGAAATGACGACCATGACCATGACAGGACATCTCCAGTTGTGTTTTCAGTGATATTTCTGTATTGCTGAACCATAGGTTGTCAGTTAAACATGGGGATGCTAACCTCATGGTTGGTGGCTCAAATAGAAAAATGGAGCTTTCTGCTCCCATAATGATGTATAGTTTTGTAACCCCTAAGAGACAGTTCTACATAGGGTCATTATCAGTTAGAATCAACTCAAAGTAAATGAGTTGGGTTTTTTGAGGTTGTTTGGTTTTGTTTTTTTTCTGAACCTTAGGCTCATCTCAAACTCTTGTGAAATACCTATAACACATTTCCGGCCTCTTGGTTATTTTCCCTAGTTATTAACTGTTTTGATAACTCCTTTGTATTCTTTTGTAACAACAGGTTTTGCTCAGATTGTGTACCATAAAAAAAAAAGTAAAGTCCCTTGTTCATGACCTAAAAATATGATAGAGATCCTATCTGACATTTGCTAATGGATAATTACTTTTGTTCCTTAGTTACCCTTAAAAATGTTTTATACCCTTGTATTGGTTTGGTGAAGTTAGAAGTATTTCTTTCCAAAATATTGATCATTATTGTTGTTCAATGCAATCAAGTTGGCTAAGACTCATAGTGACCCTATCCACCACAGAATGAAACACTTCCAGGTCCAGCACTGTCCTGCCTGAGTTCCTATGACTGAGCCCATTCATTCTGACACTGTGTCAATCCATCTTATAGAGGGACTTCCTGTTTTGCCTCCTCCTACTTACCAAACATGATGTCCTTCTCCAAGGACTGGTCTCTCCAGACAGTATGACCAAAGAATGTATAACAAAGTCTAACCACCCTTGCCTCTCAGGAGTCCTCTGGCCTTTCTTCTTCCAATACAGATCGGTTTGTTCTTTAAGCAGTCCATGGTACTTTCAGAATTCTTCTCCAGCACCACAATTCAAATGCATCCATTCTTCTCTGGTTTTCTTTATTCACTGCCCAACTTTCACATGCATAAGAGACAATGGAGACTACCATGACTTGGGTCAGGTGTACTTTAGCCCTCAAAGTAACATCTTTGCTCTTCAGCAGAATCTTTCAAAATTTCAATTTGAATGCAATTTTATGTTAATTGTAATATTTTCTAAATATCATGTGGTTATTTAAAATACTTCTATGATCTTAAATTATCATTTCTATTACAACTAAAAAATTTTTAAGTACTTAAAGGGATTCGCTATTTTGTATGATACTCAATTTTTGTAATTTACTTAATTTTTACATAAATGTGAAGAAATTTTTGGTAAGCTGAGTCAAAAAATAAAGTGTGATTTATAAGAGATGATATAACATTGCAGAAAATTTGAAATATTAATATTTTATAATTTTGGCTTCCAGCAATTCGAACCACCTGCTGCTCTATGGGAAAAAGATGAGGCTTTTTATTCCTGTAAATAGTTACAATCTCAGAAACTGACATAGGCAGTAGTACCCTGTCCTGCAGGGTAGCTAGGAGTCAGGATTGACTCAGTGGAAGTGGGTTTGGTTTGGTGTGGTTTTTGTATACAACTGGGGGGAAAGCAAAGAGTTGACAGATGGCTGGAAGTGGCAGGTTGTGGCATTCTGTCTTGAGTAGATTAACGAGAAATATCAAATGTCAAGACACTTTTAATTGTTTGTAGACTGTTTAGGAAATATTGGGCATTTACCTAAGTAGTAAATGTAATGGTTTTCTCTGGGTAATGTCTGTAGGCATTTTTATCTCCCCACTCCATCACACTTGAGCATTTTCAAGGGAATATCTGAGAAAGAATGATCAGAGGCATGCTCACAGTGTTTAGTACAGCAATGTTTATCTCAGAATAATCTAAAATTCTCAGAAAAGTGAAAATCATGTGAATGTTCAAAGTAGGACACTGATAGCCTGTAAGTAAACCATAGTATATCCATAAAATGGAATGTTAAGTCATCAAAATCTTATGGATGATATGCAACAACATGATCATGTATACTAAACAAAGATTCAGGTTTTTAAGCACTATGTACATATTTAAACATGAAAATATCATACTTAATGCCATCTAAAATTTCAAAAGACTTTATAACAAGTGTTTAAAATGTTCACTTCTGGGTAGTTGGGTCCTAGATGATTCTTGACACTTTATCCTATCCCCAAATTTCCTTCATTAAATTTATTTTACTTATTTAATAAAAAATACCCTCTTACTTTAAAAATAACTTGTATTGCTTTAATGAGACTGTATGAATATATTTTTATACTAAAGGATAACCATGGTTTGTAAAAAATTATGTCACTTGGTTATCTTAACCATTAATCTTATACTGCAGACAGTAGTTCATACATTTCTGCTGCAGCTCTGAAGTTCTACACTAAAAGAGAGAAAAGAATTATCGGTGGGGAGCCTCAGAATTGAGTCACATCTAAATAAGGTGACTTATTTAAGGGAGGAAAATAAATATTGTGATAGTTTGGGTTAATTTGTATTAGGGAAACAGGGTAATGCCCAAGATGTAGAAACAAGTGGCATGGAATAGAACTTTAGTCCTGTATATTTATATAACCATAAGTTTGTATTCTACTTTAATGTGGACAATTTCCCAGGATATGTAAAATGCCTTGCAAATGGCATTCCATTATAAGAATGATAACAATAATAGCTAACAAGAATGTTTCTATGTGCTAAGTGCTGTCCTAACTGACATTTCTATGTTTATATAGATAAATATCTAAATCTATTTATATATATTGCTATATTTATGACATATATATCAGGGAATAGAACGTTGTATGGCACACAATTTAGGAGCATGGATCTTACCTGTTCCATATGAAAATTAAAAATTATACATATATATTTGTTGAACTTCAAATATTCCTTGCCATTTTGATATTACGTGTGTATGTGCCTGTATACACTTTATGCAGATGATGAAGCTGAGGCAAATTTTCCTCACCTGCAATCTCTACTTATATATAAATTTTAGAACCTCGCTAGGTGGAACATAAACTAAATTTGTTTTTTGTGATGTGCTATCTGGCATCTGGCCTGCTCATAAGCCTGCTAATAAGCTCATAAGAATAAATCACTTCATTCTTGATGCCATTTTCACCATTTGTTCCATACAGGTTATGTTTCTACACAGGATGAATCAGAAGCCTCTCCACCTTCTGTCACGAAAGTTCAAG
This sequence comes from Echinops telfairi, assembly GCF_000313985.2. NCBI lineage: Eukaryota > Metazoa > Chordata > Mammalia > Afrosoricida > Tenrecidae > Echinops > Echinops telfairi. The sequence continues at coordinate 14,823,555 of NW_022109768.1, read as the reverse complement.
AAAATGCTGTTACCAGAGGCTCACCCAGCCCAGAAAACACAGGAGGTTTGTTCTGTATTTTAAAATAAAAATTTTAGAGCTCGCCCTAGGAAGGATATGGAATGCACTGGTCTTTGGTGCTGTTCTGGACGGCCTCCTCAGTCACTTCATGCTTGATCCCCTTCTCGACTTCTGTGATATCAGATTATACAGTTTCCACACAGAACCCAACAGAAGCAATTCTAACTGACGAATTGAAATATGTAAACTTCAATGCAGAAATTAATGATAATTTAAAAAAATGATATTGTCAATAATTTAGTCTTATTTGGACCCACAACCAATACTCATTAAAGTATCAGTCAAGAGATCGAACTACGATGGCATTGGATAAATCTGCAAGCAAGGATATTATTTGGAAGATGAATGTGTGCCCGACCTAAGCCATGGTATTTTCCATTGTTTCATATGCATGTGAAAACTGGACATTGCATAAGAAAGAAAGACTGAAGAAAAATTGATGCATTTGAATTTGAATATTGAAATTACTATGGACTGTCAAAAATTTCAGCAAATATCTCTTGGAAGAAGTACAGCCATAATGCTCTTTAGAGGAAAATATGATGTGACTTGGCCTCACTTACTTGGCACATGTAATCTGGAGAGGCCAGTCCCTGGAGAAGACCACATGCTTGGTAAAGTAGAAGGGCAACAAAAACGAGGAAAGCTCCCAACAAGACGGATTGACATAGTGGCTTCAGCAATGGGCTCAAGCTCAGGAATAATTGTGAGGATGGTTCAGGACTGGGCAGTGTTTCCTTCGTTCATACATGGGGCAGATATGAGTGGAATCTACTTAATGGTGCCTAACGACAGCTGGGATATATAGGAAAACTAAGAGAGAAAAACGAGAAGTGAAAGCTGAGTGATAGACACCATCTGTACTCTAGAGAGAGTCTCGAAATATGGAGAAATGATCAGCAATGTAATAAATCACATAACTCACGAAGGTGCCTCTGGCATAGCCAAAGAGTTTAAAGGGATCCAAAAGCATGATGGTGAGGAAGGTTTGTCATCAGATTATGTTGGGCTGAGATCTGCGTTGATGTTCCAAGGTGAATTTTCCCAGCAGACTTCTCACCTCACAGAGTTTCTTTAAGGATCAAATAAGAAGATATATGTAAATCTACTTAATTCAATAGATTATTCAGTTGTCATTTAATAAGTAGTAACTGTAAGACAAGCTGGGGATAAGAAAAGATAAGGGTGGGTGTGTCTTTTAGGTGGAAATGAGAGAAGTTGCTTGAAAGAAGAAAAGGGGAGAAGCCTTTGCAGGTGGGCCTTAGGGAGGATGCTGCACATTTAAAATAAATCCTATGAGAAAACGTGAAGTGATGATAGGCTAATAAACTAACAACTCATTATGATATTTTGAGATAAATATAAAAGAGTGAGAATTATGAAGGAAGGGAGATTAGACCATGTACTTAGAACTAATTATATGGCTTCTGGATACAACTAAGTAATCTAATTTTCAAAGTGCATTCAAACCAGAAGGCCCCTTTGGAATGACCCTGGTCCCATACATCTCTAGATGGTGCAAACAGCTCATTTGCTTGGCTACTAACTGAAAGGTTGGTGGTGTTAATTGGTCCAAAGACACCTCAGGAGAAAATCCCAACTATGTATTTGTGAAAAATCAACCATTTGAAAACTTTATGGCGATTTAACCTATCCAGGGAAATAAAGACATGTACAAAGAAAACGAAATTCTACCATGATCAAAAGAGACTTGCATAATGGAAAAGCGTTCCGTGTTCATGGATAGGAAGATTTAACATTATGAAGAATGTCAGTATTACCCAATTCAACTCAACTCAACTGACTGCCATTGAGTCAATTCTGACGTAGAGCAAACATGTAAGACAGGATAGAACTGTCCCTGCGGGTTTCTGAGATTGTAACCCTTCACCAACTTTATATGGAAAGGCAACAGACCCAGGAAAGGCAAAGCACTACTTAAGAAGAAGAGAAAAGTAGGAAGCCTTTAACTACTGGACATACAAACCTAAAAACATAGTCACAGTAGTCTCAACAGCCTAGTCCTGTTATAATGGTAGACACATAGACCAATGAAGCAAAATAAAGAATCTAGATGTAAATCCATCTACTTACAGATAACTGATTTCTGACAAAAAAATCTAATGAGATACAGTAATTATGGAAAAGATAGTCTCTTCAACAAATGATGCTGGGATAACTGGATTTTCCTTTGTAAAAGATTGAAAAAGTAACCATACCTCATTCCATATACAATAAGTAACTCATGATGGATTAAAGACCCAAATGTAAACACTAGAACTATTAATAACATAAATGAGAAAATAAGAGCTAACTTAAAAATTCTAAAACTTAGCATAAACACACTAGCAAAGTTCATTTAAAAAGCACACACAGCAGAACATAAGATAGATGACTGACAGCTCCTAAAAATAAGACACATGAATTGAAAGACTACTTCATCAAAAGAGCAAAAAGGGGGAACTGATTACAAGAATCTAAGTATAGCCTCCTCACTGGGGGATGGACAGCAGACAAGAGGGCAGAAGGAGACATCGGACAGTGTAACTTATGGCAAAACTATAATAATTTATGAATTATGAAGGGTTCATGAGGGGGAGGGGGGAAGGGGGAAAATGAGCAACTGATATTAAGGCTAAAGTAGAAGGCAAATGTTTTGCGAATGATGAGGGCAACAAATGTACATATGTGATTGGCACAATGGATGGATGTATGGATTGTGATAAGAATTGTACGAGCCCCCAATAAAATAATTTTTCTTAAAAGCGCAAAAAGAATATCATACCGGCGAAACATTTTCTGCAATTTTTTGCACAAGGGACTAATCTCTAACAGCTAAAGAAAACTGCAACACCTCTAAAAGAAAATTATGAATAATTCAATTAAATATGGTAAAGACCTGAACAGATAATTCACCAAAGATATCCAGGTAGTCAACAATCATATGAAAAAATGCTCTGAGTCACTAGCCATCCAAGTGATGAAAATCAAAACAATGATGAGATACCACCTCACACTGGTATTGTAAGCAAAAAAAAAAAAACCCTCAGAAAATAATAAATGTTGGAGAGGATGTGAGAGGTTAGATTCCTCATGCACTGCTCAGAAACTCAAATCTACTACCATAGACTACGTTTTGGCTTATAAGCAGTCTTACAGGACAAAGGAAACTTGCTCTTGTGTCTTTTGGAGGCTGTAAAATCTTCACAGGAGCAGAAAGCCTTGCCTTTCTCCCTTGGAGCAGCTTGTGGTTTCAAACTACTGTCCTTGCAATTAGCAGCCCAATGCATAACCCACTATGCCACCAGGGCTCCACACTGCTAGTAGGACTGTAAAACTTGGCAACCACTGTGGAAAGCTACATGGTACTTCCTCAAACAATTAGAAATAGAAATATCATATGACCCAGCAATTCATTTACTTGGTATATACCCTAAAGAAGTTAGAACCATACTAGAAATGCAATCATATCAATTTTTTTCTTTTGTCAAATATGCACACTTAAGTAAATCAAAGCACCACTCATTATAGTAAAAAGAGGGAAACAACCGAAAGACCCATCAATAGAATGGACAAATAAACCTTGGTGCACACACAACCAAATAAGTAGAGGGACAATAAATGTAAATAGATGGATAAATAAACTTCGGTACATGCATTTTGGCAAAGAAAATTTATAAAAGTGAAATACCTTATGGCATGGATGGATTCAGAAGATATTATGCTGAGTGAAATCAGTCAATCACAAAAAGACAAATATTATACAAGACCACTTTACAAAAGAAAAAAAACAGACAAAAATACTCATATAAAAACAGTCTTTGGGAGTTCCTGCGGGGCGGGGGGCAGTGGGGGGTTTCGGGAAGGAAGAAAAGCTGGGAGGTTTGATAAATACTTAAAGTTGTTGAATACAAAAATGATGATCTGAAATGTAAACCACCATCTAATTCACAGTAAGAAAATATCTTGGGATAAATAGATTCAATCTACTTCGGATTCCCCAAAGAACTTCATTTTTCTTTGCTCACCTCATTCTATTTTAAAAAGGAAATATTCAGATCTTCCTATCACATTTAAATAACAAACTACAGAAAAAGAGGAAGACATGGAGAAGAAAGATGATGTTTGTTACACCACAGTTGTACTCTGACACAAGGGGTGACCACGTGTTGATGGCAGCAGGTTAGTGGTTATGGACACAAACAGCGCCATCTGCCATGTAAACTATCAGTAGTCTTCAGAACGGTGGAGCAGCTGTAGGGGTTACCATGCATTATCTAAGTTTATCCTCACAGCATCGCAAAGAGCTACGTATTATAATCTTCATTTTTCCCAAGAGGATATTAGACCAAAAACCAAACCAGTGCCCTTGAGTTTATTTTGTCTCATAGCAATGCTGTACAGAATTTCCAAGTCATTGTATTTCTTTAGGGGAGCAGACAACTCCAACTTTCTCTGCAGAGGGGCTGGTGTGTTTGAAGCGCCCGCCTTGCTGTGAGCAGTGCATGTTTTTTTCAATAGCACCACCAGGGCTCCTTAAGAGCATACTAAAGCACAGAGAACGTAAGTAACTAGTCCCAAACCATACAACTAGTACAAGGCATGTTCACGAGTAAAACCCACAACAATGTTCATCAAAAAATCATGTAAGAGGGGACAAGTCACAACTACCCTTTATTCACAGTTCTTAAAGAAAGACATATTATGGAGTCAAGATCTTGACTGTGCTGCACTCCTGTTACACTAGTGGTAATAATTAAGTTGAAGAAAACTGATGATCTTCACAGGGCTTCATCATATAAAATGGCATTTTAAGACAGCAGAAAACTAAATGTAAGATGTGAACAGAAGAGGGGGAAGTTAACACTGATGGAGCATTAAGGCCGCACCAGAAACTTCTGCAGAGAAGAAATCCAGAGTTACTCTTGGCAAAAGGTCAGCTGGGACACAGCCAAAGTTTTGAGTCAGACTCAGAGGTAGGAATGTGTAAAAGTGGCAACAACGTGGTCAATTTTCAGGTTGGATCTAGTCAGTGTGGTATGGTTTGATGTGGTGTGGTGTGACGGCTCAGCGTGTCTCCTTTCTTCTTACTAGCTTTGCTTTCTTCCAATGTGCACTACTTCTAAGGGACATCGACAGTGGATTCTTCCGGTACTTGCTCCTACCTTTCCTCTTAGTTAATGAGATGGCTTACTAATTTCTGGCCAATGAACATATATGAGTATTTGAAAATCAATATTAGGATGACTTAAGATAAAACTGATAGATTAGCTCATGAATTTTCATTTCAAGCTAACTCTTGAAAGTTGTCCAGTAACTTTGAAAACTCTGTTAAGAAATGGACCACTGTCTTTCCACATCCCCTAAATTAAAAAAAAAAATCTAATCTCCAGATTCATTTGTTTTGTTTTATGTTACACACATCCTATTTTTCTGAATTTATTTTGAAATGTTGTTTTATGTATTTTAGAAACAGTGAAACAGATTGACTTCCCTTTCTCAGGACCAGGTATGTGAACGGTTGATGCCAAAGGACATGCATTCTATTTAAATATGCCTCAATAGCTTCAAAATAAAAGGATCAACTTGAAAGTTTATGCTGTTTGCCTAGGTGCACCAAAGAATTAAGTCAAACACCATATGCTCTTTAAAAAATTAAAATAGTCATTTCTTATATTAAAAATTTGGAAATCCACTTACATCCACCATAATGTACCCAATTCCACCACATAGCAACCCTCTAAGACAGTCAACATGCTGCCTGCAATGTCCAAGGCTGGACATCTTTTTGGAAGCATATTTTCTCATCTCTCTCCCTCAGAGTGCTGCTGGGTACCAACCTTGAAGTTCAAAGCCTAATATTGGGACACTTGGGCACTATTTTTTGAAAATGTAACACATAATTCAATAGTGATTTTTCTTTTAGGTGAGATCTTTTTTTCACTAACCAGGAGTGCATGAAAAATGTCCCTTACAGGTTATAAGGCACTAGAACTTTCTTCTCCAGTTTTTAAGTAAGGAGATTAAAAACAACTCATGACATAGCACCTTATCACGAATAAATGTAGGCCATTCTGTTTCAATACTGGTTTGCCTTTGGCCATGCATTAGCACTACCACTTAGGGACTGTTTTCACAACATGACAGAAGTGAGGACTGTACTTTCTTTTTCAGGTGCTACTGCAGATCTGATTGTAGTTGATTTCTGTCTCCGTTTACCAATTAGCATTCTAGTCCTCCTTCGCACTTGGCCTGCATCACTACTGCACATGGGAAACACAGGCTACAGAGTTGAATCACTACTTTCATAAATCCAAGCTAAGTGGACCGGAAGCCTAAGTAATACCAAAGGGAAGAATCTTTGCTTAAAATAAGTTAAAAAGAGCCCTTACTTAAAATGAGATTTAAAAATACAGTTTTAAAATAGAAATTTATCCATAGAAATTTAATTAATGCTAATTTAATTAACTAATACTTAATTTAGTAATATAAACTAATATATCATTTTACCTGTGTGTGGAGATTTCTACTCTATTCTTTCAAACACACAGTCGATGTGTTGTAAGTATGCAGAGAAACTATGTAACTTAATTGATTTAAATTTTATTTCATCCTTGGGACGCAAAAGATTTGAAAAAGCTTTAATGAGTATATTCTAGTGACTACATGGTGAAATGTGCATTAAGAGTCCCTGAAAAGATCACAAGCTGGGAACAGAGGTGATCTGAATTGTAGTTAACACTATGCTTTCAAGTAGGCTCAGTAACTTACCCTCATTAGGCTTCCTCATCGGTTAACTGTTTGTACCTATTACCTTAGAAATTCGTGATTCTATAAACTGTCCAGCATGATTTTATTCAGTAAAACATTTTCTGTCATCATTTTTATGATCATCTTTCATAAAATAACTAGGTTTTTTTTTCTATATCAGAGGAGAATGTCCACATAGCTCCTACTTCTAGATACTTGGAATCAGACCCTTGGGTCTTGGGTCTGCCATTAGCTAGCCATGTGACCTCAGACAATAACATTATTGCTCAAACTTTGGTTTTCCACATTGATATTGTGAAAACTCAATTTTTGAAAAGATAAAGTATATATAAACTATGTTGATGTATTTTCTGTAAAAGACAATGTGATAATACCTTCCTTTTACCTATTTCACTTTTTAATTGATATGTTGTAGTTTATTTGACACTTTCATGATTTTCTACTTTCTTTTTCTCCTGAAGTGACAGCACTCATTATCTTTGGAGTGATGGCTGGTATCATTACCATTATTCTCTTACCCAGTTACTGTATTAGTCGCCTGAGAAAGGTGAGAATTTACATTTTAATTTTGCTCTAAGTATTTGTGTCAATAGCTCTATGAGGGATTATTCTTTTGTGTTCAATTAAACTCAAAAGGGGGGAAAACCTGCCTAAAACTCACTTTCAACTAGGCACATAGATATCATTGAAATGATCTCATGGAATTTTTGTTTGTTCTGCAAATCCATTGCCCTATAGTTAATTCCAACTCACAGAGGCCCTGGGCTGGAGGAGAACTTCCATCTAGGGCTTCTGAAGCTGCAAGTCTTCCTGGAAGCAGACGGCCCCAATTTTCTCCCACAGAGCTGCTGGTGGCTATGAACTGCCACAAGTTGTAACTGCTGTACCCTAGGTGATCTTTGCCCAATAAACGGGAACTGGAAATATTAATATGGAGGGGGAATCATACTGCATATTTAGATCTCTCCATTTCTTCAATAAAATATCTCTGAAAGTGGTTATCTAACTTGATTTATATCTTGGGAGACATTTGACAAATAATTGACATCTATTTTGATAGATATAGATGGACATAGGTAAATTTCTACTTCACTCATCCTCAATTCTGGATCTCTCTTTGTGATAATCACTATAAACCACTAAATGTATTGTTGTAAAAGGCCTATTAATCACACTGCGGTGCTGAATTCTCAAACTAAGAATATTCAATTCTACGGGCTCTCTTTTTTCCCCACTGCTTTGGTCAGGTGACTTCTATAAACATCACATATGCCATGAAATATATTTTTCTTAAATAATGATTTTTTTAATAACAGTAAAGTAATTGAGAATGCTTGATGCTCTATATCTGAGAATTTGGTAGGACCTGAAAATAAAATGTGTCCATTTTTAAGGAATACAGTTTTGAAAAAAAATGTTCTTGCATGTGGGCATATCTGTCAATAGGTAGCTTCTTCTTGGTCAATATTCTAGAATCAGAAGAAGACAATAATATACTAAGCTTCCAAAATTCAGAGAAAATTTTCTAGATATAGATACATACATAAAAATAGATATAGAGAAGATTTTGGTCATGGTCAACATGACTAAAGTATCTCACCCTCTTGTATTATGTTTGCAATTTTAGCTATTCATCCGGCAGAGAAATATATAAACAATCCATTTTGGAAGTAATAGTTTATCTATTGACACACCAAATGCTATTTAGAAATAAAAATACAAGCTTATGTTAAAGTGTGTATACATCTGTGAAATAGTAAATAAGAAACCTTGAAAGCAATAACTTAGAAAAATATTTTAAGTCTGATTCATTTTTCATAGAGTGTTAAGTTTAAAACTTATGGATTACTATTTTCTTGTTTTCCATTCACAGAGAAGGACAGTTGATGTACAACCTCCATTGTGACAGGTACACCTTAAGGTTTTATTGAAGCAGAAAAGCCACCCGGGTGTAGATATTGTCAATGTATTTTGCTTTTATAGAAAGAAAATAGATCAAGTAGTTAATTTTTCCTGAGTATTGTGAGGTCTGGTATATGCAACTGTGTTTACTTATATTGTATTTGATCAATGCTACTTTTGTAATTTTTTTCATTTTTAATTCAGCATAACCTGTAGTATAGTAAAATTCCCCTGTACAGTAATTTTTTAATTTTTTTAAAAGTACTATAAGTAAAGATGAATCTCATGATCTTGGTGTACTTTTAATATTTCAAACTTTAACATTATATGTATAGAAAAATACAGCACTAATGTTTTAGACCCCTAAATCCTAGAACCAGATGTGGATTTGAATTCATATTTCAACATTTCTTTAGCTATATAACCTTGAGGGAACAACAGAAACACTTAAAATAGAGATGACCATAGTGTCAAACTCATATCATTTAAGAAATATTAAACAAGCTCCTCCTATAGCTAAGGATACAGAATTGTTCATGACCACAGCAAGTGCTCGTGCCTGACAGCTTCTGTTAACATTGCAAGCTCTATTCCTAGTTGACCTCCTGTGCACACTGGCCAATCTTTTGGTCTCCTTGCATTTCCACTCTAGGTGCTAAGTTGATACACAAGTAGAGAATTGCACGCATTTGTTGCCAACTTCAAGAAAAGGAATAACTTTATATTAAAAAATTCAGATCTCAGGATATTATTTGGGGACAAGTTAAACTCTAACAAAGCCAGGAGATTCCATAGCAGCATGAGAGCAATTCGTAAGAACTAATTAGCTGCTGCCACCTCCAGCATGTGCCCCCAGTTTTGTTCAAGCATTTTGTTTTGGGGGTGTTTTGTTTTGCTTTAAAACCTATCCAAGTTCATTTATTTCATTTTCTAGAGCTCTCATTACCCTCTCACTAAATGTCTGCTGGACTTTTTCTGAAGTATGAATCTGGGTGTGTGGGAGGTGTCCACAAAGAATAAGTCTGAAATGGAGCTTATTGTTTAAGCAAAAAGTATTTCTGCTGTTCTCTGAGATTTTGTGAGGATCTGCTCCTGATTTCTCTGAAACCATATGACATTTCCCCACAATTACCCCAAATCACCAAAGAACATAAGTCCTGTACATTTCCAGATTTAAGTACTAATCCTGAATCAAGCACATATCATAAAAGAGCTTGTTAGCCTTTCTAGACTTGAAGCTCATAAAAGATAGAGAATTCTAAAGCTCCAACATGCACAACTTGCCTCATCACATTATCTTGTATATTAGTAAAGCATAATGATTGTAACTTAATTACTTTGTGATTACTTATAGTGAATGTCATAGGAATAATTCTCAGTGACAGCATTGATCAAACCTAATCTGCAGATATGAAAACCAACAGAAACTTAAAGCCATTAAGATTCAGTTTACTTAATATGGTTGCCTTGGGTAGCACAAAGGCTACGAGTGTGACTACTCATGGTGAAAGTTGGTGGTTCAGACACTACAGGTAGTGGCACTTTGGGAGATGGGTATTGCCATCGGCTCCTAAAATCTTGAATATGCTTTGGAGCAGTTCTGTTCTATACACCTGGAGTCACAGTGAGTCAGAAACTAACAACAATTATTATACTTATAGATTGAACACATAGCTGTAAAAAACACATTTAAATAGTTTATACAGGTTTATATCAATATGTATTGCTTTATTTTAAAAAAATGTTTAGTGCAGTTATTTCTAATGGTCCAAATACCACCCAAAGCTAAAGTTTTGTGCCCCATTTTTTATACATTTTTACTAACTCATTTATTCTAGAGACAATTGTATTGAGAATTTTCTCTGCTATATATCTTTTATTCCACTCTGAGTTTCTTTGTGATATAATGCATGAATATTTCAAACAACTGGCTTCAGAGTTAAGATGTTTTCATTAGCTCAGTTAAGTGCAATCATCATTGATTAAATATCTACTATGGGCTGCGTGCCACAGTTAGCACTAGATATATGAAGTTAAGTCTCTTTCCTTGAGGAGCTGAGAGTATACTGGGGAAAGTAATAGAATGTGGACATTGCAGTGAACAAGTGAATAGGGGTAATATCCACCTAAGAGACTGAGACAGGATAGAAGGCTTCCAGAGATAAAATCATATGGAGACAGTCTTGAAGAGCAATCAAGTTGACCAGAGGCAAGGGGGTTGCAGACCAAGGATAAGGTGGTTCCAGGCAGGACAGCATGACAAAGGCACAGGCAAAGGTAGAAAATAATGTACCCCAAGGAATCATGTGCACTTCCACATTTTCCAAATAATTGCTTTATTTCTCTGTTCATGTCCCAAATATATATAAACCCATTGTCATCAAGACCATTCTGACTCATAGTGACCATATAGAGAATGTCGAAGACTGTACATCTTTATTGTAGTAGATAGATTCATCTTTCCTCTGGAGTACCACCGAAAGGTTTGGACAGCCAATCATGTATTTAGCAACTCCAGGCCTAGATTGCAGGGCTATCAGAGGTGCATTAAGTTTATATAAAGGTAGTAGAAAATCAGGTGACTTGACTTCAGATTCATTTTCATTCCCACAATTCATATAAAAGAAGTTCAATGTTTTAGTAAGTCAGTGAAAAGAGGATAACAAAACCAGACCCTGTCTCACTATAAGCAAGGAAGACATTGAAGGACAAAACGTAGTTATAGTCTTATTTTTATACACTACTGTTCTAAACATTTTTTTCCTGAAAGTCAACCCTCATGAAAGTCGCAGTCAAGAAATAAAATGACGTAATGCGTAAAACATCTTGAAAGCATTGAAAAGCCAAGATAAGGTGCACCTGACTCAAGGTATGGTATTTTCAATCACCTCAAGTGCATATTAAAGTTGGACAATGAATAAGGAAGATTGTAGAAGAATGATGCCTCTAATTATGGCATTGGCCAAGAATGTTTAAAATAGTGAGGACATCCAAAAGAGCAAACACATATGTCCTGGAAGTACAGCCAGAATGCTCCTTAGAAACAAAAATGGCAAGACGTCACCTCAAGTACTTTGGAAATGGTATCAGGAGAGGCCTGTGCTTGGAAAAGGATAGCATGCTCCTAAAATAGAGAGGGTCAGCAAAAAAGAGGAAGACCCTCAATGAGACACATTGACACAGAAGCTGCAACAACGGGCTCAAACATAACAATGGTGAGGATGGCTCCAGATGGGGCGGTGTTTTGCTCGGTTGCACGGAGTTCTTATGAGTCAGAACCAACTGCATGGGACGTAACAGCCATGGCAACAATGCTGTTCTCAAGTCGTTTACAAGAAGAAGGCACTGAAAAATTAGCATAGTTGTGCCTGCTCAACAAGAGTTGGAGATTCGAGTACAAATAAAGCTTGAATTCCTCTCATCTCCCTGCTTTTATACGTGGTTCAGGTTTGGTGGAAGACTAGAAAAAGTGATTGTGAGTCAGCATCTCACCATGGAAACCATACATGCTCCAGCTGCCAGGTGCCGCAGGAGGATGTTTGGGAGGCACACGCCCTGTGATCTCCAATAGAAGAAAACTGGCAAGTGCTCCTCCAATTCCAGGAGAGAAGAGCAGGCTCCCAATGTCCTCTGTAACATACATCCTGTCTGCCAACCCAGGAAGGTGTTTAACTGGTGGCACTAAAGAGAAATTTAACAGGAACAGTGTCTGGGCGGGTTTTTCTCTGCTTATGTCCAAGGCAGAGAGTTGTTTCTTAAGTGATATTACAGGCTGGGGATCTTGCCTTAAATTCAAACATGCATACTTGATTCAACCAAATGATCACTGACTGCCTTCCTAATGAAGCAGCAGCTTTATATTCTATACAAATTCTCTTTTGGCTTTCGTTTCACAGAAGCTAGGAGCAGAACAATTATGTTTCTTTACCTAAGGAATAGACTTTTCTGAGAAATTCTGTATTTTGCTTTACACAAAACTTCCTTAAGCTACTCTGAAAGGAGAGCCTTCTAATTTCCTAAAATTTATATTCAAGGACAACTACCTAAAGATGTAACATACTAAAGTTTACTCCAACATTAATTAGTTTTGCATTTGAATATAACTCTGTCTTAAACTAATGTTTGTGTTCTTTTCTCCTATAATCCTTCTACAGGAAAGATAATGCTTCCACAGAAAACGTAATCATTGAAAATCTGCATCTCACTATGTTTTGGAAAAAAATTATAAAGACAAGGAGACTACAATCAAGTAAAAAATGAACACATAAATTGAACACTCTAAATATTATACCTGTCTAGGTTGTGCAATTTCAGGATACAAACTGCATCATAACAGGTTCTACTGATGCAACAATGGAAAAATGCCTCTCCTCATAATATTTCAAGATAAATAACAAGTATTTCTTTGTAAACTTGATTTTGTGTGCTAGCATAATTTTTATAACTCATTAATTAGATACTATGATTAAAATTTGCAGTTGGTTCGAGCCATGTTTTTTTTTAAGCTGACTTGATCTATTCCAGTTTCATGACTGTGCTTACATTGACTCAAATGTCACAGCTCATGTGGAAGTTCAGAGTTTGTTTTCATTCTTTTCTAAATAAATTAAGGAGAGCCTGAAATTCTAGTGTTTCTTTCATTGTTGAGGGGACAAAATATAGTATTATACTAATAATGATATTTTACTCCCATGAATAAATCTTATGTTGAAAATGCCTAATAGATCCACAGTACACAGTCACATACACACATGAAAGGGGACTTCAAAAAGTTCATGGAAAAATTCAATTATGTTTTAATTCCATTTTTCCAGGAACTATTTAAAGCCCCATCATATGCCATGTATACTTATATATATGGATATAAAAAATGGAATTTTTTTCAAAGCTATGCACTTCATTTTTTTTTTTACAAAACAACCTTATCACCTTCAAAGTACCCTCCATTATACGTTATACATTTGTCAAATCTGCATTTCCATTTTTGGAAACATTTTTCAAACTCATCTGTTTGGATGACTGACAGCACCTCTCTTTTTTCTTCACCTCTTCTAAGTCATCAAATCACTATCCTTTCAAGTCCCTCTTCATTCATGGAAACAAAAAGAAGTTTCATGGAGTGAGCTTAGGTGTGTAAGATGTGTGGGGCAAGAGAGGAGTGCTGTTTTTGCCAAAAAAATGGAGCACTGAGATAGTTGTGTGAGCAGCATTGTCGTGGTGGCAAAATCAGTTCCCTGTCTGCCACAAATCAGGCCTTTTTTTGTCAAACACTGGTACACACTATCTTTTCAAAATAGAAAGCTTGATTAACAGTCTGCCCTGGTGAAATGAACTCCAAATGCACTACAAAGTCAATATTTTCGTCCATTTGGGAAGTTGATGGACTTTCCAGATGTGGTTTGTCATCAATTGACATTTTACCTCATTTGAAACAAGAAAACCACCCATGCACTTGAGTTTTTACCATAGCACTGTCCTTGTAAGTTGTATTCAACATCACAATAGATTCTGTGGCATTTTTCCTTAGCAGGAAACATTTCACAGCTACCTGAAGTTCCCTTAAATCAGCCATCACAAAAAATGAGGTTGGATTGAAACTGCTTTTACAAAACAACTTACTGTGACAAGAGAGAACCTTCCCAGGTGATGCCACCAGATACACTATCTCAGAGCGATTTACTGGATGCTCACCTAGTGGTAAAAATGTGTAGTATGCAAGCTCTGCACTTCCCAGTGCAATTCCAGTTTTCTTGGGTACCCCGTCATACTTGTATTATTGTGCCTACTCATCACTTAGAAGCCCTGGTGGTGTAATGGGTTACCAGCTGTGCTGCTAACTGCTAAGTCAGCAGTTTGGAAACACCAGCTACTCTGTGTGAGAAAGATGAGGCTTTCTACTCAGGTAAAGATTTATAGTCTTGAAAACCCACAGAGGCAATTCCACTGTGTCCT
>NW_022109768.1:14805083-14806318 GCF_000313985.2 Echinops telfairi | reverse complement strand
AATGTATAAACAAGGAAGTACCTTCTTGTGATCTTCTATTTACAGTGTTAATAGATCTATAAGGCTTCTCTTGATTGTCTGATAACTAAATAAATAATATTATGTAAGTACTTGGTCCTGGAAGTTTACATTTATTTTTTATTATTTTAGAAATATAATTAATACACTTATACATTTTTACCTAATGCAAACTACTTGTATGTTCAGAGATTATTTCTGTACTAAAGTAGCTGTTTAAAATAAGAAATGATAATGAGAAAAATGCCATGTTTCATTGATATATATTTATAATATATACAGTATAGACTAATTTAATTTATGACTACACTAAGAAGAAAAAGTGCTTTCCCCTCTCTTTGAAAAATTTCTCTTAAATTTTAAGGATTATTTTTTTCAAGCTTACAGCCTATTTTTAATATACCCAAAAGGCATATATTTTTAAACAATTGTACAAGACCAAGAAATGTCTGGTAGAACTCTAGTTTGAAGGTATTTGATGGAAACTAGCATTGCTAGTGACACTTTATTGATAATCCATGGTGCTGGTTCTTAAACCACAGCAATAAAAAGAAAATGCTGAACATTGTTGTACAGATTTTTCTGAAGTTGACTTTTGTTGAGTTCAGAATAAATATACTTTCCCTTAAAATAATTCATGCACATGTAGTCACATGTAAGCAACGCTTATATGCTTGTACTTTTGTGGCTATGTGCTAGTCCATTTTGTTAAATATGGATAAGCCATGACTAACCCTGAAAAGACTGGTTCTCCAACTTCAGGCTGTTTCCCTCCTGCCCTCCTACCCCGGACGCCGGCTGTTAGTTGATTGTGAGAGAAAGAGGAGACTGTTGACATAACATTTGCACTCTCCTAAACCTAAACCATGGTTATGCTTTGTCCCAGTGGGTGCTATGAGTCAGAATTGACTCCATGGCAGTGGATTTTGTCCCTCATTTTTTTTAATTAGACTTTTATTGGCATATAATTCACAAATCATAAAATGTAATAGTTCAATCATCTTTAAGAGTTGTACAGTCATCACAAAAATCAATTTTAGAGCATTTTCTTCATTCTTGTACTCATCGTCATTAGCTCTACAATTCCCCCAAACCTCCCCTGTCATATCTCCAGGAACCATTAATCCAGTTACTGTCTCTATAGATTTACCTCTTCTGGGTTTCATAACAGAAACCATTTTAAAAATAAAAAAGATAACAACAATAACAAAGTACAA
>NW_022109768.1:14794913-14804338 GCF_000313985.2 Echinops telfairi | reverse complement strand
CTAGGTTTTCCCAGCCTGTAATCTGTATGCAAACCAATGCACACAGCTTTCTCTCCCAGAGTGGCTGGTAGGTTCCAACTGTCGAAATTATGGCCAGCAGCTGAATACTAACTGTATTAGTCTAGGTACTTTAGAGAAACAAATCCACAGCAACTCATGTATAAGAGAGAGTTTTATGTAAAGAAAGTGTCCATCACGAAAACATCCCAACCCAATGCTGCCAAGCCCACAAGTCCATCATTAACCCATTAACCCAACACGTCCACAAAGTCCTCCACCTCACAAAACAGAGGCAATGATGCCGACTACAGGAGGAAAGCTGAGTCAGTGAACAAATAAGCATCTCACCACTCGCAGGGGTCTCCACATGGCTGCTCCAGCACCCAGGGCTGCACAGGGATAGGTCCATGTGGCTTCTCCTTGGGGATGTTGTGTAGGAAGTCAATTTTGCAAGCTGAAGCAGGGAACTGCTAAGGCAGCTGCACCCTGGTGTGACCATCACAAAGCAAGAGACCCGAGAACTAGAAAGACGAGGCTCACCATCCATTTATCCCTCGCCTTTCAATTAGCCCCACATGTTTATTATCGGCCGGGTTGGCACAATTAGCTAACTCACTAACTATGTGCCATCAATGGTCCCTAAAATATGGATACATGGCATTATTGGTTAAGCCTTCAACTATTTATCAGACTGATGGATATTTGAACTCACCCAAAGAAGCCCCAGTGGCATAACGGTTAGGCATTGGACTGCTAACTGCAATGTCAGCAGTTTGAAACCACCAATCTCTCCTCAGGAGAAATACAAGCTTTTTACTTTAAAGAGTTAGTCCTGGAAACCCAGAGGCAGTTCGACCTAGTTCTATTGGGTCATGATGAGTCTGCATGACATATCATGGCAGTGTGGTTGGAGCTTGGGGAGGCAGCTCAGTAGAAAAGCCCAGTGATCAGGTCAAAGCCTGAAAAAACATCTTTGGAGCCCAGTTCTACTCTGTAGAATACAACGGGCTGCACACAATTCCAGGGAAAATTCCATTATCTTTTCATTGCATTCTTCCATGAACTTTGGAATCTGCCTGGTCATGGGGTTGCCATCAGAATTGACTTAACAATAACCATTTTGTAAATTTATGAACATACGGCATCAATCAATCAATTACAAATACTCTTTTTATGTTATTTTACTAGAGCTTACTCTTCAAATTAAAAAACAGACTGAGAGTAGAGAAACACTTTGTTGAAGAGAACATGTTCAAGAATGGCCAACATTTTGTGGGATTAAAAGGAAGTGACTCAGTGATTATAAAAAGAGGTTATGACTCTATTGTTTAAAAACATTTAACATAAAGAAAGACTCACACTGAAGCATTTATATTGGTTGGTATTAAAGAGTTACACAATAATTCATTTGCATGCTGGTTCTAGTATTAGCTGCTAAAATTTTCTTTTGTGAAACCCTCCTTTGCCACATGCTTTCCAATGAAATCTCCTGTGGAGAAAAGTAGCCAGGTCAGAATTTCTAAAAGAAAAATCTCTGTTAAATTACAAAAGTCACAGTAGTTGTGCTCGATAAGAGAAACAAAACAATAAAAGGTTGGAAATCAGGAGCTGACTCCCTTTTATCATTGAGATCAAATTTTTCTAAGCCTATTGTCTCCACAACAAAATTATATTTTTAATTTAATCTTGAGTAACATTTCAAAGCTATTTAAATGCTATTGAAATGCTAAAACACATCTGGATTTTTAAAAATATAACCACACAATGATAAAGCATACTGTATTGTTCCAGAGACAAGAGATAAAGGAAGATTGCTTGTTCTACTTTGGACAACAAAAAAGACATGGTGAAAGGAAACGCAGAAACAGTCTTTATGGCAAAATATTTCCATGCACATTTAAAATCAATTGGCCTGATGACAAAGTGGGTTAACCCTTGGACTGCTAATCTCAATGTTAATGGTTCAAACCTATCAGCCACTGTGTGGAAGAAAGATGAGGCTGTCTGCTCCCCAAAAGACGGAGTCTTGGACACCATCATGGGCAGTTCTACTCTGTCCGATTGGGTCATTATGAGTTAGAATCAACTTGAAGACAGTGGGTTTAATTTTGGGGTTTAGCTGCCTTATTAATAACAAGTAAGTAAGAATTTATGTTAGGTGATATAAATCTAAGTTGCCGTGTGTTGAACACCTCTGGGCACCCAACATACCTCATGTTACATAAATTTTAATATGTTTTTTATAAGGTAGTGATTATTATCTTTATATTATAGACCAGGGCACTGATATAGTGAGAATAATTCCAAGAAGTCACAGTGTGTCTCTCAACTTAATTGTCTTTCCACATCATGTAAAGAAGACCCAAGTTCTCTCAACTGGACCAATAGAAAAGATTGAAGCTATCAAGGATTTCAGCTTGTTTCAATCCGCAGGGAGGCATTGCCTTGGGTAAACCTGTTGCACGAGACCTCTTGAGAGTGTTAAAAACCAAGGATATTACTCTGAGGACCAAGGTGAGCCTGACCCAAGCCACAGTATTTTTAATCGCCTCATGTGCATGTGAAAGTTGGACATTAAATAAGGAAGACCAAAGAAAAATTGATGCATTTGAATTATGGTGTTGAAGAAAAATATTGAAAGTACCATGGGCAGTTTGAAGGGCCAGCCAATTTTTCTTTGAAGAAGTCTGGCCAGAGTGCTCCTTAGATGCAAGGTTGGCAAAACTTTATCTTACATACTTTGGTCAAGTTGTCGGGAGAGTCCAGAGCCTGGACGGTGACATCATGCTTGGTAGAGGGGCAGCAAAAAAGAGAAAGCCCCTCAATGAGATGAATTGACACAGTGATAGTAACAATGATCTTAAGCACAGGAAGCATTTTGAGGATGGCATAGACCTCGTAATGTTTTGTTCTATGTGTATAGGGCCACTATGGGTTAGAGTAGACTTGATGGCATTTAACAACAAGAACCCCAAAATGACATAGAAATATTGTTAGTGTATTTGTGATTGTGGTAGTCATCTAATCTGGTGTTAATTTAAGGATTAAGAGTGTAGAGGTAGAGTCTAGGCTGTCAATCTGGAGATAGCCAATGAGACTTCTGTGGGTATGGCTTTCTCCTGGGAAATCTTGTACTTCCTCCTTGGAGGCAGAAGACACCTCTCTCTCTCTCTCTCTCTCTGCTACTCGCTGGAAGAAATTGCAGAAGCCAAGCCAAATGGACACTACCAGACCTCAGAAGCCAGAGAAGTCACAGAGAGACCTGTGCCAGAGCTGAGATCCTTCTACCACCAAAGACTTTCTACCCACTGACCTGTGATCTTCTTCATTCAGCCTCATTGATTGTGTTTCATGAGTCTGAAGAGGACTTTATAGATTGTTGTCGGACATATGGGCTAATATCGGACTTACGACCTTGGACTGGACTGGGTTAGGATGTTTTCTTAATGTACAATTGCCATTTATATAACACTCCCTCTTATATACATATGTGTGTTTCTGAATTTGTTTCTCTAGTCCACCCAGACTAACCCAGTGCTAAAAGGGCTATTATTGAGTCACTCGGCCAACCCACATTGGAATCTGTCTTGACAGATGCGTAGTCTCCCTTCTTCAAATGATTTGCTTGTTCTGTCTGTTAGGGGATGCAATAAAACTCTTTACCTTTCTAATAAAGTCACAGCAGTCCTTTTTGGCCATGACAGTAGCATGTAATTTTGCTGATGCCGTCATGCTCAGATGTTCATTTACTGACAAATAAAGATCAGATTAATTAAAAGATTTGTTAAATACTCAATGTGTGGACCTATGAGTAGATGCTTAGGTAGACACACAGGCTGAACAGTGGGAATAGGAGTATACCCCTGAATTTATGTAGGTGTGGTAGAGGATATTTGTATATGTGTGTTTTATTTTGCTGTGAATATATCTATAAATGTGATGGAACATACAAGACACAAAGTTATGAAAACCTCTTAGATAAAACCAAAAACCTTGAAGAAATGAGTTGCTAGGCTTGGGGGATCATTACCGTAGTCTTAGGGGACACCAAGATCAATGGGCATAACATTGTTCACAAAGCTAATGTTCTACATCTTAACTTCCTGAGTCATGACTGGGTCTTAAAAGCTCATGGACAGCTATCTAAGGTGCTGTAGGTCTCTTCCCATCTAGAGGAAGAATATTGATGAAAAGGAAAAGACGTGGAAACAAATAGTCCAGAATCCTGACACTAGAAGGATTAGATGGTACCCATACACTACCACCAACTACTCTGAAGGGATCACATTGGAAGGTCCTGGGACCAGAACTCAAAATTCTCAAAGAGACCAGGTTTACAACCAGATAGACACTGGTGGGACCAGAAGACTGTGACCTTTATCCTTCAGTCTGTAACTGAACCAACCTTCATGTCAGAATGATCGGCCACATAAGATCAAAAAGGCAGCATGTATCCAGGGACAAAATTTATAGTGTGAGAAAAGAAGGAGTGGAAAAAGGAAATACAGGGAGGCAGTGAGGTAAGCAATTGTAATCTGAGGCCAATGCAGTGGTTGAGTTGAATCAGAATGTGTGTAAATCATTGAATGTAAAGCTATGAGCAGATCTGTAATTTCTCACCTAATCCACAAAAAACAAAAGTTTTTTTTTTAAGATGTACACTGGTACAGATAGGAACTGAAAATACAGGGAACCCAGGGCGGATGAGCCCTACAGGACCAGTGGAGTGAGTGGCAAAACAGGGAGGGTAGAGGGAGAGTGGGCAGGAAAGAGGGAACCGATTACAATGAACTATATGTGACCTCCTCCATGGGGGACGGACAACCGAAAAGTGGGTGAAGGGAGACGTCGGACAGGGCAAGATATGACAAAATAACAATTTATAAACTATCAAGGGCTCATGAGGGAGGGGGGAGCGGGGAGGGAGGGGAAAAATGAGGACCTAATGCCGGGGCCTTAAGTGGAGAGCAAATGTTTTGAGAATGATGAGGACAATGAATGTACAAATGCGCTTTACACAATTGATGTGTGTATGGATTGTGATAAGAGTTGTATGAGCCCCTAGTAAAATGATTTTTAAAAAAAAGAGAGAGACAATGGGGAAAAAAAAGAATATTTCCTTGGGCTGCAAACCAGCATTCAGGGAAGAGGCCTGAGGGCAGGGAACATGCAGTCCTAGAGGAGTGATGTCCATCACAGCCTGTGGAATGACAGTGGCCAGGAAGAAATCCAAGTAGTGCCCACACCCAGTATTGAGGAGCCCTGTTTTAAGATGGTCTGCTGCTTGCTGTGCATCAGTAAGTATGGCATTGCCACCAACATGGTGGGTGGAGTGGCCTTCCGTGTCATGTTCATCCTAGGCTATGCCACTAGTTACTACTTGCACAAGTGCAAATAGGTGTTCTTGGGGCTGAGTGCACATGTGCAGGACAAACTCTGGAAAGAGCAACAGGTATGCACAGACCTCCTTCTTGTACACTGTCCCATAGGAGGGGTTACACTAGAAAAACTGATTTTTTTTTTCAAAGCTAGGTATTTATTTATTTACTCCTAAACAGCCTATCACCTTCAAAGTACTCCCCATTACCCTTAATACATTTGTCAAACCTGTGATTCCATTCTTGGAAACAGTTTTCAAACTTGAGTGAGGTGCTTGATGCTCACCTAGCAGGGCAAAAAGCTTACTATGATAGCTCTGCCCACCGGAGCTTTTGTCCATTTTGTTGGGGGGCGGAGGGGAAGGGTACTCCCCCTTATACACAGACCCTAGAGGACAGGCCTGCAGAGGGATGTGTGCAGTAAGCACACACATTGCCACCAGGCACACAGGACATTGCACAGATGCCCCAGACCCCACTGAAGGACGCACTGGCAAAGGCATGAGTGTGCAGTGGGGAAGATCCCCACAGAGACACTCACACACTTGGCACATATGAGATGAAGCAAAATTGGACTCTTGCAGTTAGCTAAATGGCATCGACCACCAAGTGGACAATATCCTAAAAGTAAGCCCACCCCCCACCAAATTTTAAAACACACACAAAAACACCTTCCCTCTAATTAAACCTCTTTGCCTAGATTTTTGTATGTCAGGCAACCCTTCTTGATCAATAAACACCTTAAATTGTAAAAGCCAACCAAACATTGCTTCCGCCTCCTGTCAATAAAAGCCAATGTCTTCTAATACTCAGTGGAGTACCTTTCAATGTGGGGATAGGTACTCTCTGATTCTCACACCCTCTGCCTGAATAAATCTCAAACAATAAAGAGGGGAGTAAAAGCTTATTTATTCAGAAGCGGCTCACAACAGACTTGTCAAACCTGACCTCAAGTGTATGCCACGGACTACCTGTATTCTTTGTTATCTACACATTTCAAAGGGCCTACCAGTTTTCTATCAGCAGGCAAGTTGATAGAGTTGGAAGAATGAGGCTGGCAGAATCGTGGGCCATATAGAGGGGTCATGATCATGAAGATGATCCTATATCAGAACCAATTTTATGGTGATTAATATCCACCCAGGAACCCTGATGGTGTAGTGGTTACACACTGGGCTGTGATCCACATGGTCAGCAGGTGGGAACCACCAGCAGAAAGACTGAGCTTTCTCCTCCTGTGAAGAGTTACCGTCTCAGAAACCCCCAGGGTGATGCTATGAGTCAGCATTCACTCAATGGCAGTGAGGTTTTTTTAGTATTAACACAAATCCACCTAAAATGACTTCACATCCCAAGTGTGAAAAAGCGTAGGGCAAGCAGCTATAACAAGGGGACCTTGAACAAGATATGGGTGTATTTCTCTTTCACGTAACAGTCTGGGATAGGTAGGGAGACTCCGCTCCTTAAGGCTATTCAGGGACCCAGAGAGGTGGGGTGGCTCCTTTATCTTTAAATATGTCTTCTTTCTAGGAGATTGTCCCCAAAGTCTCTGTTTATAGTACTAGAAACATAGAATGAGGAAACCTAGAGTTAGCAATTTATCTTTAAAGAAATTGGGACATTCTCAGCACTGGGTTGTCATTCACAGGGGAACGAGCAAGGTCCACCCGCGTGATTTGTAAGAAGTCAGAGTTAAATCACACTTCCTCACTCACACACACACAACAGCAAGGAGTTAAGGCAAAGTTTCATTAAAGTACAGGATTACTTTCAAAGAAATGAAGCGGGTCTTCCTCCAGAGGAGAGGACACTTAGTATAGACTAGTTTTGTCTCAAGAGCAAAAAGAGTCCCCTCAAGTGATGAGAGAGGACCTTGTCTAGGGGAATATTTGTTGTTTTTAAAGGCATGCACAAAGGAAGAGGCCAAAGCTCCACAGATGGTCAAGCAGTTCTTTAATTAGTTGTTCAGTATTTCCTTGGGTCACCTATGTATTTCTTTCAAATTCATCTCAGCCTGGTAGCTTTGTAGTTACACATTGCGCTGCTAATTGCAAGGTCAGCAGTTCAAAACCACCAGCAGCTATGCTGAAGAAAGGGATTTTCTACTCCCATAAAGACTTCTGGTCTCTGATACTCACAGGAGCAGCTCTACCCTGTCCTATAGGATGGTTCTGATTCAGATTCGACTGGATGGCAGTGAGTTTGTTTTGTTTTTATGGTCCATGTCAGAATGTTTCAGATTTATTTCAGGCTACAGTTCTGTGTTAGGACGCTCACCCAGCGTCCCTCTGGGCCTGGCCTAACGCCATCAAACTCAGCAGGCTTGTTCTTCCAGGATCAATAGTTCATCACCCGTAGCAGGCAGAATGGACATTCCCTAAGTAGACAGAAGTCCCTTTCTTGTTCCTGTCAGAAATGACCTAGAAAGTGCATACATCATTTTAGCTTGACACTGAAGTCACATCTAACTTCCCAAGTGATGCTGGGAAACATAGGGCCTAGCTGGACCAACATAAAAATGGGTGGAGCAGCTGAATGCATGGGCATGGCTAAGTTGTTTGGAGGGGGTGGGGGAGTGATTAAAGTGGCTAATGTATTGAAAGGTGTGAAATCTTTAACCATGAAACAAAGAACCCAGACCACTGAAGAGGTTGAAAGTTATTGTTAATTTGGATAAATCAGAAATGACTATTGTGTATCTGAGACAGTGATATGTGAGAAGCTTAAAAGCCTCCGTAATGAACTTACAAGCATAATTCAGCGGCCTTAGAACCAATTTTTTGGTTTTCCATTACTTCTCATGGGAAAATACGTTCAGTGCTGGAACATTTTTCAGTGTCTGACATGAACTTAGAATGAATTGAGTTCAACAACTGAGCTATCACTATATTGACATATGCAATTAAATGATGAATTTAAACCCCCAAAATCCCAACTCACTGCTATTGAGGCAATTCTGACTCATAGTGACCTTAGAGAATACAATAGAGTTGCCCCTGTGGGTTTCCAAGACTCTAAGTGTTTCCCTGTATAGAAAGCCTCATCTTTCTCCCACAGAGCAATTAGTGGTTGTGAACTGCTGACTTTGCTGTTTGCAGCCCAGCTTGTATCCATTGTGCCACCAGGGCTCCTAAGTGATAAAAAGGTGTGATAGTACACGTATATATTGAAGGTATTTATGACAAATTAGAAGCTTTCCAATAGTCCATAGAAAAAGGAATTAAAACATAATTGAATTTTCCCAGAAACTTTTTGAAACCCCTCTTGTGAGTGTGTAGCATGGATATGTATGGCATTTGTAACATATGTTTCATCCCTGAGTACAGTATCATTATTCGTATAAAAGCATATTTTGTCTCTTGAGCAATGAAAGCAACACTAGAATTTCAGGCTTTCCTTAATTTATTTAGAAAAAAAATGAAAACAAACCCTGAACTTCAACATGAGATCATGAAACTAGAATAGATTAAGACAACTTAAACAAAAAACATGGCTAGAACCAACTGCAATTTTTAATCATAGTACCTAATTAATGAATGATAAAAATTATGCTAGCACACAAAAACAAGCTTGCAGAGAAATGCTTGTTATTCGTCTTGAAATATTAGTAAGGAGAGGCATTTTTCCATTGAGTCACTAGAACCTGTTATGATGCAGTTTGTATCATGAAATGGTACAACCCAGACAGGTATAAAATTTAGAAAGTGTTCAATTTCCATGTTCATTTTTTACTTGATTGAAGTCTTCTTGTCTTTATAAAATTTTTCCAAAACATGGTGAGGTGCACAGATTATCAATGATCACGTTTGCTGCAGAAGCATTATCTTTCCTGTAGAAAGATAGAAAAAAAGAACACAAACGTTAGTTTAACACATAGTCATATTCAAACGCAAAACTAATGTTGGAGTAAACTTTAGTATGTTACATCTTTAGGTAGCTGTCCTTGAATATAAATTTTAGGAAACTAAAAGGCTCTCCTTTCACAGTAGCTTAAGGGAGTTTTTTTTTTTCTTTCTTTCTTTTTTTATTCTTTGTGAGTCAGTGAAT
>NW_022109768.1:14763005-14794679 GCF_000313985.2 Echinops telfairi | reverse complement strand
GTGAGTGAGTGAGTGAGTGAGTGAATGAGTCAGTGAGAGAGTGAGTCGGGAGTTTTGTGTAAAGCAAAATACAGAATTTCTCAGAAAAGCCTATTCCTTAGGTAAAGAAGAAATATAATTATTCTGCTCCTAGCTTCTATAAAATGAAAGCCTGAAGAGAATTTGTATAGAGGCAGAATATAAAGCTACTGCTTCAGTAGGAAGGCAGTCAATGATCAGCAGGTTGAATTAAATATGCATGTTTGAATTCAAGGCAAGATCCCTAGCTTGTAATACTGCTTAAGAAACAACTCTTTGTCGTGGACATCAGCAGAGAAAAACCTGCCCAGACACTGTTCCTGCTAAATTCCTCTTTAGTGCCACCAGTTAAACACCTTCCTGGGTTGCCAGACCGGATGTATGTTACAGAGGACATTGGGAGCCTGCTTTTCTCTCCTGGAATTGAGGAGCACTTGCCAGTTTTCCTTTCTTGGAGGTCACAGGGCGTGTGCCTCCCAAACATCCTCCTTCAGCACCTGGCAGCTGGAGCGTGTGTGGATGCCATGGTGAGAGGCTGACTCATAACACCTTTTCTCATCTTCCACCAAACCTGAACCACGTAAAAAAGCAAGGAGATGAGAGGAATTCAAGCTTTATTTGTACTTGAATCTCCAACTCTCAGTGAGCAGACACAACTATGCTAATTTTTCAATGTCTTCGTCTTGTAAATGACTCAAAAACAGTGTTGCTGCCATGGCTGTTATGCTCCACGCAGTTGGTTCTGACTCATAAGAACTCCGTGCAACCGAGCAAAACACCGCCCCGTCCGGAGCCATCCTCACCATTGTTATGTTTGAGCCCGTTGTTGCAGCTTCTGTGTCAATGTGTCTCATTGAAGGTCTTCCTCTTTTCTGCTGACTCTCTACTTTTCCAAGGATGTTAACACCCCCTGATCTAATTCTAAGAAGTATTCTGGCTGCACTTCTTCCAAGACATATTTGTTTGTTCTTTAGGAAGTTCATGGTACTGTCAACATTCTTGGCTAACACCATAATTCAATTACAGTGTTCGTTTACACTCGTGCTTATTCATTCTCCAATATTCAGAAGCATATGCAGTGATTGAAAATACCGCATCTTGGGTCAAGTGCACCTTAATTTTTAAAGTGACATTTTTGATCTTTGATACCTTAAAGACATCTTGTGCAACAGATTTCCCAATGCATTACAGCATTTGATTTCTTGATTGCTTCTTCCATCAGTGTTGATTTTCAGGGGAAAAAAAATATTGGGAGCTGTATTCTATAAAAATAAGAGTATAATTACCCTATTCTATAAAAATAACAGTATAAGTACCTTTTAATCTTCAATGTCTTCCTATGTTTACAGTGAGGTGGGGTCTGATTTTGTTACTCTCTTTTCACTGACGACTAAAACATTTAACTTCTTTTATACTAACTGCCAATTCACAGGGATTCTAGAGGACATGGCAGATCTGACACTGTGAGTTTCTGAGATCGTAACCCCGACAGGAGTAGAAAGCCCCATCTTTCTTCCACAAATGGCTGCTGGTTTTGAACTGATGACTTTGCAGTTCAAAGCCCAATGTGCAACCACTACTCCGTCAGGGCTCCTCAGCTTGGTATAGCTAAAGCTAAATATGGCACCCAGCCCATAGTAAATATTTAATCGATGCTTACTGCACTTAACTGAGCTAGTAAAGATATTTTAATGCTCTGTAGCCAAGTTAGGCTGTCTCAAGTTTCCATGTATTACATCACAAAGAAGCTCAAAGTTGAAAAAATTATATATAGCAAAGGAAATGCTGAAGACAATTGTCTGTAGAATAAATGAGTAGTAAAAAATGTACAAAAAGTG
This sequence comes from Echinops telfairi, assembly GCF_000313985.2. Classification (NCBI taxonomy): domain Eukaryota; kingdom Metazoa; phylum Chordata; class Mammalia; order Afrosoricida; family Tenrecidae; genus Echinops; species Echinops telfairi. The sequence continues at coordinate 14,792,823 of NW_022109768.1, read as the reverse complement.
AATCACAAAACTTAACTTTGGGTGGCAATAGAGCTGTAAATGCCCCCAATAAAATGACTCAAAAACAATAATAACTGCACCAAAACATTTTTGAAAGAAAGCAATTTTGCATACACCTGTGTAAAACATTGAAATAAGTGTTTTACAGCTATTTGTACCAGCTACAAGTATACTGGTTGTGGTTAGTTTCTGACACGTAGTGATTCCAGGTGTATAAAGTAGAATTGCTCCACACGGTTTTCAAGACTTTAAAGACTTCAAGATTTCAAAATTACAGGATCCGCTTCCCAAGGGACCCCTGCTGCTTGCTTCAGAATCTCCAAACTTTACAAGGGGCGGTCATGCAATTAACCTTAATAAGGAAATGGAATGTGATACATGACTTTAAAATGTTTGGTTCTTATAAGAGATATTATTTTCTTAGGGCGAAGTAATCAAGTAAGAATCATTGTTAGGCTTTAAGAATATACAAGGTATGGTGATGAGGCAAATTATGCATGTGGGACTTTCAGAACGCTCTTTCTTACATGAACCATAAGTTTAGAAAGCCTAAGAAGTCATTTTGTGATATGCACTTGATCCAGCATCTTGTATTGAAATGGACAGGATGTGTACAGGATCCCTGTTCTATTGTGATTTGGGGTCACTGTTTGGGAAATGTCAAGTGGTTCATAGAAGTCAGAACCAGATCTTTATAAAAATCTCATAGAACAGTATTTTGCTTAAGCATTTTTGTTTAAGCATTAAGATCCATTCCAGAGACTTCATACTCCAAAGTCCAACGACAATTAGTAAGAATGTTTGAGTAAGAGTTATTGGGGTCTGTAAGGTATGAGATAAATGAAGTTGACTGGGTTTTAAAATAAAATGAAACAAAGAACCACACAATAGCCAATTCGTCTTTATGACTTGCTCTCATGAGCCTCCTGGCATCGTTACAGATAACATTGTACCCCCAATAATATCCGGAGATCTGAATGTTGTTTTGACATGTCCATGAGTTTATTCTCATTTTTTTAAAAGAGGGTGGGGAGGGCAGGGCTGAGGGAGGATGGAGAGGGAGATAATGCCTAAACACTGTGAACGGGAACCGAGACTCCCAGACTTGGGTGTCATCCCTATGCCCAATCTCAGCTCTCCAAGTGATTTCCACCCACCCAATTTTCTGTTAAACAAAATACCCAGCAGTAAAGGTACCGTGGGACAGTCACTGAGATTTTGAACAATGGGGATGGGAGGGGAAAGTCCAAAAACAGGTATTGGGGGGTTGGGGTGAGATGAAATGTGAGCCAGACTAGACTCTGGGAGGACAGAGTTGGGCAGCAAGAAGCGGAAGTGCAGTCTGCGGGTAGCCCTCCTGACTGCTGCTGTCCCCACCCCTCAGGACCCCAGAGAGCCCCGTGGTTTGTTCTGCAGTCCATTTGCCATTCTCCGATGGCCCCACAGGCCTAACTCCAAGTCCCCCGGCACCTCCTCTCGTGCCTCCTCCTTGCCACTTCTCCAGCTGCTCCTTGCTGGGCTGACTAACCTCCCCAGCCTTCTTCAGATTCTTTATCTTCTTGGCTTCCTCAGTGGCGGCAGCCGAGTCAGCTGGTCAGAAGTGGCTGTAGAGATGGCATGGCAGCCTGGCAGAGCGCTGGGAAGTGGGGCGGTCTCTCCCAGGGACATCTTTTCAAGAGTCCCATTCAAGGCCTCTGCCTCTCCCTTCTCTTGATGCTGCCGCCTCTTCTTCCGCTTCAGCTTGCGTTTGACTGCTCTGGAAAGGCCTGGTTCACCACCTTCAGGCCAAGAGGGGGCCGCAGGAGCAGTGGCTTCAGGACTCAGTCCTGGGGGCAGTTCTGGTTTATTAAGAAAAACTTCACACACTTGTTCTCATACTCCGAGCTTCCAGCCCGCTCCTCTCATCCTCAGATAGTTGCCTCCCCTTCCACTTTCTGCGTGTTCAGGAGAATATTCCCGAATTCTCAGGCATACCCATTTTATCCTCTTTGGGGAGTCCATTCAGCATCCCCTTCTCAGGCCTAACCACACACCCTGGCACCTCATCTTGTGGCACGTTGCCTTCCTTCACCCTCCACTGTTTGCGCCAGTTCCATCAGGTCGCTGTGTGGACGCGATGTACTTGCTGCCCGTCTTGTCAGTTCCGTAGGGAGTCGCCATCTTCCTGAATTTTCTTTTTTAATGTAAAATTCTCTTTTCTTTAAGTTGGCAATAAATGCTTGTGTCTGCCAATTTGCTCTGGATGAAAAAAGCATACTGCAGTCCTTCACTTGTTGCCTATCTACTTAGCACCTGGGAGCAGAAATGCAAGGCTTGCCTAGCCATGCACACGTGGTCAGCTGAGAACAGAGTTTTCAAGATTGACAGAAGCTATCAGGCATGTGCACTTGCTGTGGTCATGAACAGGTCTATACTCTTTGCTACAGAAAGAGCTTGCTTAATCTTTATGAACTGACATGATATTGACACTACAGTTATCTCTATTTTAAAAGCACTTTAGTGGCTCCATCAAGGTTACAGAGCTCATATGTGTTGGAACATGCATTCAAATCCAAATCTGACTCTAGATCCAGGGCTCTGAAACAGTATTGTATACACAGAATGCTACAGTTTGAAAAATAGAAAGTATACCAAAGATTCTGAGTTTCGTCTTTACTTACAGTATTTGTCTTATTATTTTTTTAATATAAAATTATCCTAAGAGAGAATTGTGCTACCCTGCAGGTTATGCTGCATTAAAAACAAAAATGTCATAAAGGTTGCACTGATCAAATAGAAAAGAAGGGAATCCCACTTGAGTACATCTGACTCCTCAAAACTAAGAAAGAAGTAACTAATTGATCTATTTTCTTTCTTAAAAAGGCAAAGCACAATGAGACTATCAGCACCGGTGGTTTTTTTGCTTCAAATGAACTTTAAGGTGTACCTGTCACAATGGAGGTTGTACATCAATTGTCCTTTTCTGTGAATAGAAAACAAGAAAATATGAATCCATAGCTTAACATCTTAAGGCTCTAAACATGATTCAGATTGAAAATATTTTTCTAGGTTATTATGTTTGGGGTTGTAACTTACTATTATATCGATGTTTACAAACTTTGATGTTCCTTGTACTTTTATTTCTAAATAGCATTTGGTGTTTCAATAGATAAACTATTACTTCCAAAATGGACAGTTTATATATTTCTCTGCTGGATGAATCGATAAAATTGAAAGCATAAAACAATAGGGTGAGATATTTTAGTCATGTTCACCATGACCAAAAGCTCTGTACATCTATTTTTATGTATGTATCGATATCTAGAAAATGTTCCCTAAATTTTGCAAGCTTAGTATATATTGTCTTTTTCAGATTCTAGAATATTGACTAAGCTTAAGCTACCACTATTGACAGATATACCCACACACAAGAATATTTTTTTCCAAAAGCTATTCTTTAAAAAGGAGGTCACATTTTATTTTCAGGTCCTAACAAATTCTCAGAGATAGAGCATCAAGCATTCTCAATTACTTTACTGTTATTAAAAAAGCATTATTTAAAAAAATACATTTTCATAGCGTATTGGAAATCAATAATTTTGATGATTATAGAAGTCACTTGACCAAAGAAGTGAAAAAAGAAGAGAGTCAATAGAATTGAATATTCTTAATTTGTGGATCCAGCACTGCAGTGTGATTAATAGGCCTTTTACAACAATACATTTAGTGGTTTGTTGTGGTTATGACAAAGATCCAGAATAGAGGATGACTGAAGTAGAAATTTACCTATGTCCATCTATATCCATCAAAATAGATATCAATTAATTGTCAAATGTCTACCAAGATATAAATCAAGTTAGATAACCACTTTCAGAGATATTTTATTGAAGAAATGGAGAGATCTAAATATGCAGTATGATTCCCCCTCCATATTAATATTTCCAGTTCCCTTTTATTGGGCAAAGATCACATAGGGTACAGCAGTTACAACTTGTGGCAGCTCATAGCCACCAGCAGCTCTGTGGGAGAAAATTTGGGCCGTCTGCTTCCAGGAAGACTTGCAGCTTCAGAAGCCCTAGATGGAAGTTCTCCTCCAGCCCAGGGCCTCTGTGAGTTGGAATTAACTATAGGGCAATGGATTTGCAGAACAAACAAAAATTCCATGAAAAGAATTCAATAATTTCTATGTGTCCAGTTGGAACTGATTAAGTTTTATGCAGGGTTTTTATACAGTTAATTTAACACCAAAGAAAAATCCTTCACAGAGTTATCAACACAAACACTTATAAATTAATATCTAAATTCTCACCTTTTTCAGGATATCAATACAGAAACTGGGTAAGAGGATAGTGGTAATAATACCAAGAATCACTGCATAAATAATGAGTGCTGTCACTTAAAGAGAAAAGGAAAGTTGAAAATTATAAAAGTGTCAGGTAGACTACAACATATCAAGGAAAATGTGCAATAGGTAAAAGGACTGTCATATCACTTTGTCTTTTCAGAAAATGCATCGATGTAGTTTATATATACTTTATCTTTTAAAACATTGACTTTGCACAATATCCATGTGGAAATCCAAAGTTTGAGCAGTAATATTGTTGTCTGAGGTCATGTGATTAGCTAATGGCAGACCCAAGACTCAAGGGTTTGGTTCTAAGTAACTAGCGGGGGGAGCTATGTGGACATTCTCCTCTGATATAGAAAAAGCAAGTTCTTCCATAAAATAACCATAAAATAGATGACAGAAAATAATGTTTTATTGGATAAACTCATGTTGGACAGATCATAATTTGTAAGGTAAAAGATATAAATCCCCCATACCGATAAGGTATAGCCCAATGAGGTTAAGTTACTTAGCTTTGTAGGAAGTAAAGTCATAGTTATAATTAAGGTCAACTCCATCCCATGCTTGTGTTCTTTCAAGAGCATTTTAATGTATCTTTTACTATGTAGTCACTATAATATAAATATTAAGATATTTTTCAAGTCTTTTGTATCCCAAGGATGAAATAAAATTTAAATCAATTAAGTTACATATCTTCTCTGTGTACTTACAGCAAGACAGTAGTGCTTTCAAAAGAAGTAAATAGAGTGGAAGTCTAGACACACAGGTAAAATGACATCAATTTATATTTATATTGCTAAGTGAGTATAGGTTAATTAGTGGTAATTAATATTTGTTTTGATAAATTTCTATTTTAAAGCTGTATTTTTTATCTTATTTTAAGTAAAGGTAGCTTTTCTTCTCCTTGATATTACTCAGCCTTCTGGTCCACTTAGCTTGAATCTATGAAGGCAGTGATTCAATTGTGCAGAGTATTTCCCGTGTGTAGTGTGGACCCAGGCCAAGCATGAAGGGAGGACTGGAATGCTAACTAGTAAACAGAAACAGAAATCAACTACAACCAGATCTGCAGTAGGACATGAATGACAGTCTCCATTTCTGTCACATTGTGAAGACAGCCCCAAAGTGATAGTACTAATGCATGGCCCAAACTGAATCAGGGTTGAAATAAGAATGCTCTACCTTTATTCTTTATGTGGTGCCAACTAATTAGTTGCTTTTAAGCTCATTGTTTCAAAAATGGAGAAGAAAGTTCCATTGTTTTATAAACTTTAAGGGATTCTTTTTAAGTACCGATGGTTAGTGAAAAAAAAGGAATAAATGATCTCCCTTAAAAGAAAAATAACTATTTAATTATGTGTTACAATGTTTTAAAACTGGAGTCAAAGTGGCACAGTGGGTGTAGCATTGAGCTGTGTGCTGCAAGATTATTTCAAACCTACCAGGCACTCTGAAGGAGGTGAGACAATTGGCTTCCACAAAGATTTACAGCCTAAACATAGGCAACATGGCTATACTTTACTATGGGTTGTTATGAGCAGGAATTAGCTAGAGTACAGTGGAGGTAAGTGGATGTGCACAATAGTTAAGAATATAAGACATGCCTATTTTAATTTTTAAAAGAGCATATCTTGTTGACTTTTACAATTTTGTACAACTAGAACAAGCATTACATGCCCTTATTTTTTTTTACTGGTATTTTTGTGTGTGTGAAGCTATTAAGGCATATTTAAAATAGGATGTTTGTCCTTCAGTGGCAAATATTCACATACCTGGTCCTGACAAAGGGTGTTCAAAGTGCTTCATTGATCCTGGAAAACACAAAGCAACATTTCAAAATAAAAAGAAATTGTTTGAAAGATAAGCAGATTCAACCTAGTGAGAATTCCCAAAAGAATTTCAATTTAATTTTCCTTTTCTCATCTCGTTGTGCTTAAAACATGAAAAATTCAGATATTCCTATCACATTTAAATAATAAACTTCAGGAAAAAAAGGTAAAAAAGAATAAAGACTTGTTTTAAGCATAATGAACCATACCTCTATAAAAGGCATGTTCATGAGTAAAACCCACCCACATCTATGTTCATCGAAAACCCATGCCCTATGACCAAAAAGAAAGAGAAAGCAAGTCTCGACTATCCTTATTGTTAATTAGGTAGTGGTTGACATTTCAAATAATCATTCCCCTTATTGACTCACAGCACTATGGGGTGGGGGTGGGGCAGCACCAGAGATACATTGCAGAAATTGTGTCCTGTCTGACACCAACACCCACCCACCCACCAGGGCATAGGGAAGGGAGCACAACAGAGCGGCAAGGGGAGCAAAGCAACAAATTCCCCGGGGAATTCTGAAAATTACCTTCAGATCAGGGTCAGGCCTTGGCACTGCATCAGACTCAATTGGAAAACATTATAAGGGTCAACAGACAGACCTGGAATTATTCATAGACTACTTTTTGTTTTGGGGGGGTGGGTAATTATTTTTCTTTTTTTTTCATGTCTGTCTATATAGATTGGTAGGACAAATATTACCAAGGAGAAAACAAAAGATTGACAGTTCCAGGAGAAGATAAGTAGAAAAAATATGTTTGGAAATGATGATGGCAACATATGTACAAATGTGCTTGATATAATTGATGTATGCATTGTTATAGTACCTGTTAGAGCCCCCAATAAAATGACTTATTAAAATAAATAAGGAATTTTTAAAAACCAAATAATCATTGTTGTATTCAATAACATTAAGTACCATATATACTCCAGTATAAGCCGACCCAAATATCAGCTCAGGAACCTAATTTTACCACAAAAACTGTATTAAAAAATGTTCTGAAAAACTCGACTTATACACGATATTTATCAAACCTCCCAACAGCTTTCCCTGCCCCCTTCTTTTCCTCTTCCGTTGTAGCGTGTTCTCCTCCCCTACACCCACTTTAACACCTATCTACCCTCCAGCCTATGGCTTAGTCAGCCATCCATTTTCTTCCTTTTCCTTGGGAAATTTCAAAGTCTGTTTCTGTTGGTATGAGAATTTTTGTCTGGGTTTTTTCTTTTATAATGTTCTCATACATATTTGTTCCTTTGTGATTTTCTAATTTCGGGCAGCATATCTTTCTTTCTAATCCATCCATGTCACAAGGTGTTTCATTTTCATTATTCTTTTGCGATATATATATGTACTGACGTTTATTTAACCATTTATTATCCATTTACTTATTTGTGTGTATTTACCAAGGTTTATTTATGCAATCTTCTGTTATTGGGCCTTTAGGTTGTTCCCATCTTTTTGTTCTTGTGCTTAGGGCTTCGTTGAACATCGGTGTGCCTGTTTATGTTTGTAGTATAGTGCTTGCTCCATTAGGGTATATACCAAGTAAAAGAGTTACAGAGTCATTTACTATTTCTATCCGGAGTTGTTTAAGGAAGTGCCAACAGCTTTCTCCAGGGCATGCACAGTTTTCCAAGCCCACTAGGAGAAGTATACTGGACGTGTTGGTGGCGTAATGGATTGTGCATTGAGCTGCTAATTGCAAGGACAGAACCTTGAAACCACAAGCTGATCCAAGGGAGAATGGTGAGGCTTTCTGCTCCAGTGAATGTTTACAATTTCAGAAGCACACAAGGGCAGGTTTCCTCTGTCCTATAGGGTCACTATGAGCCAGACGGATTTTTATAGCAGTGGATTTGAGCTTTTGAGCAGTAAACGATAGCTCCAATCTCTCCACAGACTCTCCAGCACTTATTATTTGATAAGGTTTTTTTTAAAATTTTGCTATCAATGCCAGTGTGAGGTGGTATCTCATCATTGTTTTGATTTGCACCTCTCAGATGGCTAGTGACCCAAATGCCTGAGCTGATATTTGGGTTGGCTTATACTGGAGTATATATGGTACTTTTTCATATGTTTGTTGGGCATGTGGATATCTTTGTCACCTTGAGAGACAGAGTGTGGCACCCCACCAGACTAGACTGGAAAACACTCATAAAGCCCCACAAACAGACCTTGAACTATTTATAGGCTTTTCCATTTTTGTCAGTGACTTTCTTTTTGTTATTGTTATTTTGTTTGTTTTTGCTGCTGTTGTTATTGTTTTGTTGGTTTTGATTTCCTTTGTTGTTTTATTTGGCTTTGCCTGTGTTTTGTAATTATTAATGTATCTGTGTGTCTATCTAGATAAGATAGGCGGGATAAATAATTTGGAGGTGAAAAGAACGGGACCAATGGTTTCAGGGGGGGTATGGGAGAAGGAGAGGTGGGAGAAATGAGGGGGAGTGGGGGACCAACCCAGGGACAAAGGACCAACAAGTGAACTAAAATCAATGGAAGGAAGGTAGTTTGATGCCTAGTGGGGCTCAATCAAGGGCAATGTAGCAGCAAGGAGTTGCTAAACCCGAATGAAGGCTGGACATGATGGTGGGACAAGAGGGAACTAAAAAGGAAATAGAGGAAAGAACCACTAGACAAAGGACATTTATAGAGGCCCAAATATCGGCATGTACATATGCAAGTATATATATATACAATGAGAGGGCAATAGAACTATGTACTCATATCTATATGTTAAGAATTAAGTCTGCAGATGGACATTTGGCCTTGACTCAAGTACTCCCTTAACAAAAGAGCTCTTTATTCTAACAATCTGGTATTCTGTGATGCCCACCTTCCCTACATGATCACTGAAGACAAAATGGGTGCATAAGCAAATGTGGTGAAAAAAACTGATGGTGTCCGGCCATCAAAAGATATAGAATCTGGGGTCTTAAAGGCTTGAAGATAAACAAGTGGCTATCTAGCTCAGAAGCAGCCAAGCCCACATGGAAGAAGCACAGCAGTCTGTGTGATCATGAGGTGTCAATGGAATCAGATATTCAGCATCTAAGACCCAGAATAAAACCATATCCAAGGTGAATAGAGGGAGGAGGGGGGATACAGAGTGGAGACTCAAAGACAATTGGACATCCCCTCACAGAGGGGTCACAGAAAAGAAATGAGCCAGTCAGGGTGTAGTATATCACTGATGAAACACAAAACTTTCCTCTAGTTTTTGGTGCTTCCTTCACCCAAATTCCACTTTAAAAATTGGATTAGACCAGACCTCAATTCTACCTTATAAATTGGATTAGACCAGAGCATACACACTGCTAAGGATAAGAGCCTGCAACACAGGGAATCTAGGATAGATAAACCCCTCAGGGCACACAAGGAGAGTAGAACTACCAGGAGGATTAGGGGAGGGTGTGGGTAGAAAAAGGGAACTGATCACAAGAATCAACTAGGACCCCCTCCCAGTGGGACAAATAAGAGAAAAGTGGATGAGGGGCAATGTAAGATATGGAAAAATAATATATAACTTATCAAAGGTTCATGAGGGAGGGTGAGCAGGGGAAGGAGGGGGAAGAAATGGGGAGCAGATATCAGGGGCTCAAGTGGGAAGAGAATGCTTTGAAAATGATGATGGCGGCATATGTGCAAATGTGCTTGACACACTGGAGGAATGTATGGACTGTGATAAGAGATGTAAGAGCCTCCAATAAAAGTTTTTTTAAATATGTACATACACTATGTATATAAGTAAACGTGTCCAATTCTTTGACATTTAGGTATAATGATGTTTAAGATAATATTTTAAAACAATGACAGGGACTATTTGAAGTTCAGCAAATATGTATATGTTAGGAATTTATCTCCAAATTTAACAGGTAAGAAATATGTTCCAAAAATGTCTGCAATGCAATGTTCCACCCTTTCTGATAAGTCAAACTAATATTCATCTTCTTCCTTGGTTCAGCCTATCAACTGACTCCCTCATATCCATGTAAACAACTGTCATGCAAATATATACGAGGGCCTCAAAAGATTCATGGAAAAGGTCCATTATCTTTTAACTCCTTTTCTCTACAAACATATTAAAGACCCCTTGTATATTTAAATATATCTAGATATATAAATAGATATAGAGATTCATATTTAGATCTATATCAATAGCTATAGCTATGTATCTATATTAATATAGATAGGCCAATTAGTACATCACTTAGTACATAGAAAGCATTATATTTGTGTTGGCTATTATTTTTATCATTCTTATAAATGGATGACTTGAAGTTACATTTGCATGGCATTTTCATAAGCTGGGGAAATTGTCCACATTAAAATAGGTTGAAAATTGGTGGAGATTTGTACAAGACTAAAGTGCTACTACAGGCTTCTAGTTCCTACATCTCAGGTATAATCCTGTTTCCCCAATAAAAATTAAACAAAACTCTAATTATTTTTTTCCCTTACTTATAGAGGGTAACTCAATTCTAAGGCTCCACATCCATAATTCTTTTCTCTCTTTAAAGTATAGAACTTCAGAGTCACAATACAAATATAAGAAATACTGTTTGCAGCATATGGTTACTGCCTAAGATAACCAAATAACACAACTAATCCCAGATCATGGCTATCCTTTAGGATAAAAACATATCTACACAAAAAACAAATATACACTTATTAAATATACAACATTCTTAGATTTCATTAAAGCATTATGAGTAATTTTTAAAGTATTAAGAGTTTTTTATTACAAAAGCAGAATAAGTTTAATGAGAAAAATTTGGGAATGGTAGAAATAGTAGAAAACACATAATCATGTAGAACCCAACTACTCAGAGGGTAGAAATTTAAAATTTTTTGTATCTAGCCTTATGAACTTTTAGACAGTATCTAAGTATGAGATTATCATGTTTAAATATGTATAAATATGTACATAATGCTTAAAGGCCTGAAAATGTATTTAGTATGCAATGTACATGTTGTTTGTTGGATGTTCTTCTATAAAGTTTTTGATGAATTCATATTATTCTGATTTATGGATATACCAGAGTTTATTAATTAGTATCCTACATTGAGCGTTCTCTAAGAGTTTTAAATGATTCTGAGATCAACATTTGTGCGCTGAGCACTGTGAGCATGTCTCTGATCATTCCTTCTGAGATATTTTCTTGAAGGAAAAGATGCTCAAGTACGGTGGAGTAGGGAAGTAAGGATGCCTGCAGACATTACCAAAAGACAGACATCACATTTGCTGCTCACAAATGCCGGAGGCTACCTAAACAATCCAAAACAGCTGAAAATGCCGTGGCATCTGGGCAGTCTACTCAAAAACAAAGTGCCACAAATGGCCACTTTCAGCCATCTGCCAACGATTTTTTTATCCCTGAGTTATTTACAAAACATAAACAAAACCCGCTACCACTGAGTCAATTCTGACTCATAGCCACCTGTAGGACAGGGTAGAATGCACTGCTCCTGTGGATATCTGAGGCTGAAACTATTTCTAGGAGTAAGAAGCTTCATCTGCCTCCCTTGGAGCAGTAGATAGTTTTGAGCCTGTGGTTAGCAGCCCAATTCATAACTATTAGATATGATTAGCGTTCCCAAATGTTTTGCAATGTACTATCTATCTTTTTTTATATTCATACATTGCTCTTTGACTCAGCTTACCAATAAATTCTCTCCCATTTATGTAAACAATTCAGTAAAACACACAAATTAAATAGCATGCAAAATACTTAATCAATTTCTCTATGTTCTTTTTTGACTTTAGTTATAATAGAAATGATCATTTTAAAATAATAGAAGAATAGTATTTTTAAAATAATCTCACAATATTCAGCAAATATTAATATCAATATTTTGGAAAGAAATACTTCTACCTTCATTAAACCAACAGAAGTGTACAAAAAATTTTAAGGATAAATAAGGAATAAAAATAATCCATGACCTATTAGCAAATGTCAGATAGGAACTCTACCTTATTTCTGAGTAATGGACTGTGGACTATCCATTTTATTTTTTTAAGATCCCTGATAATCAGGGACAAAAATTAACAAGATCAGAAACATGTTAAAGGCATTTAACAAAAACTTTAGATGAGCCTAAGGTTCAAAAAACAAAACAAACACCAAATCCATTGCTTTTGAGCTGATTCCAACTTATAACTGCCTTCTATAGACAGAGTATAACTGCTCCTTGGGGGCTCCAAGAATGTAAATCTTCATGGAAACAGGCAAATTTGTCTTTCTATTTAGAAGAGACGTACTTATATACACCAACCTTGTGATGAGCAGCCTAATACCTAACCCACAGTTTCAGGTTCAGCTACACAGGAATATCACTGAAATGACAACTGGAGCTGCTCTTTCATGGTCATGGCCATCATTTCCATTCCTCAATTTGATTTCTTTTATGCTTCACTCTTCCTTCACACCATTAAAGTCAGTGTAAAAGCAGTCTAATACATTTAAGGCACACATTTCTAATCCTTTTGGATAGCAAATGGGGATTCCAGAAACTCAATTTTTATTTCCAGGACCTAAAAGCTTAAGAACATACGCTTTGTAAAGTCAAATATGGCAGATATAGTGAGGCTGAAATATAATACCTTATCATTTGAATTCACTTTTGGCTTCTAATACTTGTTTCAGTGTTTAGTATTTTCTGCTTTCCTTTTGATTGAGGTTTTTCTTTCTGTTTTATTTCATTATTGATGTTGTTTGTGTCTTGTTTTTATTTTGCATGATTTTCTGTATATGATATTCAGGATAGGTACATCTACGCCGACAGTAACTGGATTAATAATTAATTACCTAGGATCATGGCAGGGGAGTTTGGAGAGAGCTGGTGAGCTCACATTAATGAGCATAAGAAAGAAGAAAATGTTCCGAAATTGATTGTGATCATGATTCCCCAACTCCTCTTACTATGACTGAACAATTAAATTGCATTATATGTGAATTATATGCCAATGAAACCATTTAAAACAGAAAGGAAATGAAAGAGGAGTGGAAACAAAACACAGAACGTGGGTGAACTGAGTGATGACACACTGAGGACTTGAAAGGATAAGTTGAACCCAGAACGTATGAACTGTTGCTTGTAAAACTGATATTCTGCAATGTCGGCCTTCATGCAATTCACAATTTTTTTAAAAATTACAATGCTTCATGTATAATAACTGTTTAATGGAACAATAATAATGATAAATGTTTAGGAAAATGTATTTATATATTTCATATCTTTTTCATTATATACGTTTATATACAAATATATATATCCCCCCAAAAAAAGTATGCATTTTTCCCTCTAGGCGAGCATGGAGCAACTCACTCTGAGTTAGTGCACCCAGTGGTGTTGCCTGGGAAGGTTCTCTCTGTCACAATGAAATTTTTTTTTCATATGAGCAGCTTCACTTGAAACTTTGTGTGTGTGTGTGTGTGTGTGTGTGTGTGTGTGTGTGTGTGTGTGATGGCCGACTTGAGAGAACAGTATGAGGCTGTGAAGTTTTGTTTCCTGCTCAGGAAAAACATCACAGAAACCATTGGCATGTTGAACACAGCTTGCCAGAATAGCACTATGGGAAAAGCTCAAGTGTATGAGGGTTCACTCATTTCAAAAAATGTGAATTTTAACAGAAGATTTGGGAATGAGAAGGGTCGCTATGAAATTTGTGACCTGCAAAAATAGTGCCAACTGGAAACATGGCATGCTTCAAAAAAACAGCTCAGAAGCAACCCAGACATTTTTTCCAAGGTCATTACTGGTGACAAGACATAGTGCTATTCTTAACACCCCGAAGGTAAACATCAATCAAGTTAGTGGAAGATGCCATTGTCATCTCGCCCCAAAAAAGCTCTTCAAGTGAAATCAAAGATAAGACAATGCTCATTTGTTATATGAGGACAATGCATTTGGAGCTTGTTCCACCAGGTCAGACTGTTAATCAAGCTTTCTATTTAGAGGTTCTAAAAGATTGCATAACAGTGTGCAACACACACACAAAAAGCCTGATTTGTGGCAGGCAGGGGACTAGCTTTGCCACCATGACAATGCACCTGCTCATGCAGCCAACTCAGTGTGTCAGTTTGGGGCAAAAAACAGCATGTCTCTCTTGCCCCATACACCTTACTTTCCTGACCTTGCTCCCTGTAACTTCTTTTTCTTTCCACAGATGAAGAGGGACATGAAAGGACAGTGATTTGACGAAGAAGAGGTGACGAAAAAAAACAATGGAGGTGTTGTCAGCCATCCAATCAGCTGAGTTTGAAAAACGCTTCCAAGAATGGAATAGCAGATTTGACAAATGTATTAAATGTAATGGAGAATACTTTGAAGGTGGTAAGGTTGGTTTGTAAAGCAATTTCAATAAATAGGTTTGAAAAAAATTTGTGGTTTGGGGGGGTACCTCCTCATATTCTTATATATATTTTAAATATTATATATTGATTTTATATGCATGTAAAATATACATGTACATATATTAATCTTATATAAATGTTTCATGTACAATATTATACATTCTTTACTTCATAAATATAAAGATTTATATACTTATATGTGTCATATTACATATCTGTATAAACCAGATAGCACATTATAGCATAATCATATTTTAAAGAATAAAGTGAGGTTACAGATTGCATTTAATTGGGAAAATAACAATGAATTAAGCTTATGAAGTAGTACAATGGCATATGCAAAATGATTGCAATGATGTTGAAATATAAGCATTGATAGATGATTAGCAGGAAATATTTTCAATATTTCAAGAATGAGCACAAATCCTTTACAACCAGAAGAATCAAAGCATGAAAAAGAAATCCAGCAAATTTAACATTTATTAATATGAAATGAGTTAAGTATTAAATGTTTAACTGAGACGATCTGAAAGTTGTGACCAAACTCAAAGTTCACTGCCATCAAGTGACACCTTCTCAGAGCAGCCCTGTAGATTGGAATTGCTCCTGTGGGTTTCTGAGGCTGTGCTGTCCACAGAAAGCCTTATCTCTCTCCTGAAGAGCAGCTAGGGGGTTCTGAACTGCTGGCTTGGTGCTTCGCAGCTCAAGGCTTACCCACGGCACCAACAGGACAGTTGTGACAGTTATTACAAATATTCTTCATTCATAGGTTTCCTGGATTTCCAGAAGGACATAAAGTGCTACTCCATCTAGAATTCCATAGGAGTCAGTCAGGAAGGTGTATTCAGTCCATGGGATGGATGGTGCCACACTCCTTTCTGGTTCTTGCTTTCTTTCAACAACTACAAGACCTTAAACCACTCAGACCCAGTTCCCTTTTGTGTCACTCTGACTTCTCACTTCCCTTCTCTCCTGGAGCTCACCATGTTACCCAGCTCTTGATTCCAGGAATGTCCCACCCTCTCATCCTTTGCAAAGCTTTGTGCCTACTCTTCCCTCTCAAACCACCATCTCTGCCTAGCTATGTCCTGGAAACTCAGAAACTAGGATTTGAGAAAAACTTCTACAAAGTCCTCACTGCTTAGCATGGTTTGATAAAGCCTTAATAAAAATGTGGCAATTGACTGTTTGGAAGCCATGTGTAGGCCTGGCTGGTTCCTTGGGTTGGGGTGGGGAATGACCTTAATTATACATTCATTTGCTTATTCAATTTTGAGAGCTTTTTTAAAAAGCATGCCTACTACGTGCTAAGGGAACCCTGGTGGATAGTGGGTTAAATTTTGGACGACTAACCAATTGGAATGCACCAGAAGAGAGATGAGGCTTTCTGCTCCCATAGAGATTTACGACTTTGTACAGCAAAGGGGAAGCTCCAGTCTGTCCTGCACAGAATGGAGAAATGGGACAGGGCTCAAAAGAGAGGGAAGCACTGTATGTGATGGAATTAGGACTTTATTCTTAAGGCAATGGAAAGTCCATATAAGGTTTTACTCAGGTTTTCATTTGGGGAATTCACTCTCGGTATTGTGGGGAAAGAGCATGCCCCTACTGTGTGGTCTTCATAAGAGAATCTCATGCTGAATAGAGACAGAGAGACGTCGTGCCCTGCAAACAAAACACTCCTCCCTAAGAGGGGCCTCATCACTGTCGACATTGCCCTTGCTGGAGAAGTCTGTAGCCAGAGGGCTTACCGAGACAGTAAACTGAGGCAAGCAGTTAAAACAAACAAACAAAACAGAAGGGTTTAACATTTCTCAAAACTGGCACATTCATGCTTCTAATGTAAAACAAAGTCAGAGAATGCAAGTATGGGTGACATATCATTTTGCCTTTATAAATAATTAGCTTAGAAGCAAATTGCACACACATGTATTGGAGCATTTCAAAAACTTTGTGGAAAAAAATCCATTAGCCCTTAATTCAATTTTTTCCAAGAACTTTTTAAAGTCTCCCTATGTGTGTGTCCCAATACTGCACTTTAGTTGCTTTGATGCCATTTCTTATCAAAGTCAAGTAAAAGTACAATGTCCTAACGGTATTTTGATTAAAAATATGTTTTTAAACATCACTTCTTTCAACAATATAATAACTATAACTAGCATATACAATTGCTTTTCAAGAATATTGTGTTTTCCTTTTCCTGCATCTTAACAAGTGATTTTCTTAGAGGAAAGATGAGTGCATAGAGACTGGTCATTGAAAATCCACAGTGGACTTTCTGTAAAAGACAGTAGTTTGGGGTATGCACATAAGTTTTTCTATTTTCTCATATTAAATTAAAATTTAAAGAACTTGCTAATTACGCCCACATAGTACTACATGCAGTAGTTGAAACATTTAACCATATCCTCAAACTTAATGAACCAATATCTGATTGATAAGAGTGACCAAAGATGCCTCTTAACATTGGTTGTAGGGAACCTCGGGGTGCAATGATGCAGATTTTGTGGTCCTGGGTAGACACTATGAATATGTTTCCACTCAACCCTCAGTGAAATACCCCATGGACTATAAACACCATGATGACCTTGGACGCTGACGTTGAGGGAAGCATGGCATAACCCTGGGGCTACACCAGAGGTACTTAACATAGAGGCCCAGCAGAATGAACTGAGCCCTGCCCCAAAGGTACCAGAGAACTTGGACTGAGAACTCGGGTCCCTAGTTGGGAGAGGAAGCTTAGAGTGAATGTTCCAGACCTGTGGAAATGGCAATCATTAGACCTTTGTGGGGGGAACCCCTGACTGGGTGGGTGATCAATGGAAAGGGATATATCAGCATATAATGAGTACCTCGATGCCATCCCCAGCCCCCCTCCCCACCCCACACCACAGTGACATGACAGGTTTTGACCTTTTGGGTAAGGATTTGAACTTGGAAGAACAATCCAGTAATCTTCCCCCTGTCACCAACTCCCATGCTTAAGTAAACAGGCAAATCTGATGGGAGATCGAACTATGTGGAGCAAACAACTCAGGGGTTGTGGCTCACAGTGGAACTGTACTTGCACAGACTCCTCATATCTACAGTGTCCAGGGTGATGAGCGACTGGAAAAATTGATGACATTACAAATGCAATCGCTGTATACCCCAGGGGAATGATTAGCAATGCCAGGAAAGATGAGGTTGGACAAACAATGTACGTGGGAAGGGGGAGGGGACACTAGAACTGATGTTGATTACACAAGTCATTTTAAAAGTGATGGTGTGGGGGAGAGAAAGTGTTCTAAAATTGATTGTGGTCATGATTGTGTAATTCTTCTTGATATGATTGAATTTTGAGTTGTGTGATGTTGATTAAGTGCCAAGAAAAATTTTTTAAAAAAAGAAATACTTCTTTATACATCCTCGAGCACTTATGTTACTTTCAAAATTCAAGGCAAGAATATGAAAAACCTCCAATAAGGTCCTCCAACAACCACCAAAGTTCAAATGCTCGATTTGACAGCCAAAGCCCACATGTCTATCTGGCTCACCCAGGCTCCTAGGCCCCTAATCAGGCAGTAGACATCTGTAGACACAGGCAGCTATGCAAAGCTGCAAATTTTCTGTGAATAAGTAGATATTAAACATAGTTTTTTATAGTAGAACCTTCAGTTGAGTAAATTGAGCAGAGCATCCAAGTACATTTCAATCACTAACCACCCAACATGTATTTCCTCAACCCTTAGAAATTAGGTCACCAGTAGGATTTCCCTTTTGTACTTACTGTAGGGGCTCTAACTTTTTGTAGCAAAGGTCAAGTTAAGCATTTCCCCATTTCATGCAGAATACACTTTTAGCCAGGAAAGTCAATGACAGAATACCGAGTCCAACTTCCTTATTTAACAGGCAGGACATTTAATATCATGAAAATCCAATGGTCAGCTCACAGAACGGATATGGAGCAGATTTGATACTTAATCCTATGATTCCTAATATCCTACTCTCCTTATTGATCTGACATCAGCATTGAGAACTTGACCCCAAGATTTCTTGGACATATTCCCATTAGTGTTCATGGTACACAAAAAAGGGACAACAAATTTCTTGAAATTCCCAACACATAGGAGTTAGAATTTTAAGTGAAGTATATTGAGTGATTATGCAAGAGGTATTGGTCTTCTGATTACCAAAGTCGGGGGGGGGGTGCTTGAGCCACCACAATGCATTTACAATGGGATCTGAGAAATGACTCTCAAATTTTATCCCATTCCTCCTTGCAATGATTCACTAGCTGAAGCTTGAAGAATGGGTAGAGATTGAGGTGAGATGTTGGAGAATGGGAATTCACATAAAGAAATACAGTGAGAAATATAGAGAAAGAAAAGTACAATGGACATTCCTGTGGAGGCTGGGACAAAGGTTGGCAAGCCTTTTATACGAATTTAATGTTCCAGTGGTATATAGTACAAAATAGAGATTGACTCGGTAAGATATTCAGCCCCAGATGTTGAAATGGCATTTGTTATGGTACTAGGAAGCAACTTGACTACACTCAACAACAACAAGGATACTTGGCACAAAGTATGCATTTGTGACATGAAGCAAATCACATAAATTTAGATTTGGGAAAAGTTTAATGCATTGATATACTACCTAGAAATGTAATATTCTTTTTGCTTAGTTATAACAGCTAGCAGTTTATGCTTGCACAGCCTCTGAGGTGTTCGGGAACATCCCATCTCTTTTTTCCTCACTGCTCTGACCTTCAGTTGATTTCTCAGTGAAAACTCTACCATTCTCTCTGTGATGTGTGTGTGTGGGAGTGAAGGGAGGCGTCGGACAGGACAAGATATGAGAAAATACCTAGTTATAAACTATCAGGTGCTTTTGTATCATGATGGGGGGGGGGGGGGGGGGAGGTAGCGTGAGTGGACTCCTGATATTGTACACAATGAACCAAGGAGATGGGGAAACTTCCTGGTCCCGGACATATTAGAGGTAGAGTGGGGCTCTACTTCTAGTCTTCTGCCTCCCTATATACTCCGTCCACTTAACTATAACGCTTTCGCAAACATTTGACATTTCTAACATAAACTGTCATTAGCAAGAATAAAATGAAGTGAGGTGGTAGGCAAAGGCCCAATGTCTTCCTCGATGCCGAAGCTTCCAGTAGCTGCTCCCCTGGCATGCTACGATAACGTCAGCTGCTGCAGCTGTTGAATTTGGTTTTGGTTCCCTCCTGAAGGAGAGCGCTTATCTTGCAAAAACAAACACATAGTAAGGACACACCCTTCTTATGAAATGCCTTAAGTCGTTTTCATTTTAGAAAAGTGAATTTTTCTAAAAACTATGGATATTTTCATTATGGTGACCCATGAAAACTGACCAATCAATATATTTTCAGAAATTTAACTCTGACAATATGTGGTAAATCCAGGACAGAAGATCCCTTTACCTAACTCCTAATGCTCTGCCTTTTCTGCCAGCCAGTATTGTCCTATATGCAACAAAGGTAGACATTGGGATCTTCCCTGCACCAAATGAGACAGAGAAAGCTATTGGCATGAAGCAATGTTTAAAAGGTAAATAGTCTGTTTTGCTTTTTTGTACAAAGGATTGACAAGTTTAGCATGGGTCAGGCTGCAAAGTTGTAGTCAAATGTTTATGCTTTCTCTTATCATTCGGGTTTCCTTTTCCGGGGTGGTGGGCAGGTGAGTTCTATTAAAAAAGGTGGTCAATTATGATTTAGAAAAACTGAGCTTTCTAAAAGCTAATGTTCTTTGTGTGACAGCATTTGGAATTATTATTTTTAGTAACCCTTGATACTTTTTTTTAAGGTTCTAGTCTATTGCTCTCAAAGAATATGGCATGCGCCAAAGGTCCATATGTTCTCACCTAGAGAGAACCATGGTTTTGTAGTTCTCACATAGTTATTGGTCACACTTTGCCTTCTATCTTGGTGGAGAACAGCTTTTCATGAAGCCTACCTTAAAGGTGCTATGGCCTAAGAAGATAGCACAATAAATAAATAAGCAAACTCACTACTATCATGTCTATTTCAAGTAGTAGTGATCCTACAAGATAGGGTAGAATTGCCCTTTTGGGTTTCTGAGACTGTAGCTCTTTATAGGAGTAGAAAGCCTCATCTTTCTCCTGTGGAGCTGCTTGTGGTTTGAACTGTTGACCTTGTGGTGAGCAGCCCAAGGCATAACCACTATGTTATCAAAGCTCCTTAAAAGGATAGTAGCTTTATAAGAAGACACATGTTTTATGACTCTGTACTGCCCCAAATCTGGTTTATTTTCATTGTTCCAAACCATGACTAAGGCAGGATAGAGAGAGAAAAATCAGTCCATAATTTCCGTTATCGTGTATTCCTCAGCCTCAATCAATGAAGGAGTACTAGCAGTTCAGTGGTAGACTTCTTGCTTTTCATGTGGAAGATCTGAGTTCCATTCCTGTTCAGTATACCTATGCAGAGCACTACCTCTCTGTCAGTGGAAGATTGTGTATTACTCTGATGCTGAATGGGGTTCAGTGAAACTTCTAATCTAGACTAAACTGGACTGTGATAAAAGTCTGATAAGCTGCTTCCCCAAATCTACCATTTGTGCACAAGTTGGAGGCTGATAATACTAAGAGACTGGTAGAAAGAAAAGGTTATTGCTGTCCACTATCTAGTAAAGAAGGGAATTTGGAATTTTTTATTTTGTTTTCTCAACTTGCCAACAAATAGTTGGAAGAACAGAGCAAGTCATTGATCTTATCTGGAACTCAGGTTTCTCCCCTTAACTATGAGTGCAATGGACCATATGTTTTCTCAGCTCCTTCATAGTTTCAAGTCATGGAAACTTACATAACTATGAAAATATGCATAACTAGCATTGATTGTGCATTTCCTGTTTTCCAGGAATCCTCTCCTTCATCTTCAAAACAAGATTATTGTGGGGTAGGGGTTGTTATTGTTGCTATTGTTAAGTACCCTTGAGTCTTTCTAACTTATAGGGACTCTATATATGAACCACTGAGTCTCAGTATGTCCTTACTATGTGTTTGTTTTTGCAAGATAAGCGCTCTCCTTCAGGAGGGAACCAAAACCAAATTCAACAGCTGCAGCAGCTGACGTTATCGTAGCATGCCAGGGGAGCAGCTACTGGAAGCTTCGGCATCGAGGAAGATGCTGAGCCTTTGCCTACCACCTCATTTCATTTTATTCTTGTTAATGATAGTTTATGTTAGAAATGTCAAATGTTTGCGAAAGCGATATATATATATACTGAGATATAAATCAAAGATCAGAATCATTGCCCAAGGTCAACTAAGTGGTAACTGGCAGAGTTTCAACTTCATATTGACTGCAGAACTGTCTGCCATGCCTTACCATGATCTAGGCAGTAAAATATACATTGTGAGAGTAACAAATAAGGTTCATTGATAAAAAGGCAATTCTATTCTAATTCTAGTGCAGATAACTCTCAGGCAAGTACACTCTTTAGCATAGAAAATAAGAGATACTGCTGTTTGCTTTCTCAGTAGGAGAAAGTTGAACTATGAGAAAGGAGAACACATCAAGGCAAACTGAAAAGATATCGAACAGTGACACACCATAGTCACAGTCCCAGGGTTGGAGCGTTAGCAACCTGAAAGAGTTGTAAAGTGATATGTAGTAGTGTGTCCACATTATATGAAATCTCTTCCAATTCTATTACTTCTACCTATAGGGGAATTCTCAGAACAAAACAGATTTCCCTTACCAGTTTTATTTTAGGATACTGGATTTTATTGAGCCTTATACACACTAAGGTTGGATTTTAGATAGCAAGGCTAGTTGTAAACAATTCTAATTAAAGATGAAAACTTTATTCCCAGGTATTCAGACTACTGAGATTCCTTGTTTCTGGTTGAACAACTACAAATCACAGCATTCAGAATGCAGAAATTCTCTGTAATATCTTTGTAGTAGTACTCTCTCTTAACTAAATAATAGAACCACCTCTGGCATGTAGCCCTTGAGTTTTAATGTACTGCTAGCATCCACATTCTAGACTAAATTAACAGAGATACATTTCACTTTTCTGAGATCTGCGCTTTAATTTTCTGTAATTCTTATAGTTCGTTGGTTTGGAGGTTGTTTTTTCCTCAAACTTGGGACATCTTCAGAAGACAACTGAATTTGTTTTCAAGCTTCACTTCTATGAGAAATGACATTTGCCTTTTGCCCTCACACACGTTGATATTTCTCATGATTCTGACTTAAGTACCCCATTTCTCCCAAATCTTATATAACTGCAAGTACATCCTAAGGGTTAACACATTAATGAGTAAAAAGCAGCAAAGTGGAATGGCTGTGGTGAAAGCCTGGTGTTTATCATCTTGAGTCAACAAATACTTCCTACCCTACCAGCAGCCTCAAAGAAGATGGATCGAATTGTGGCCTGGAAAAGATACTTTGAAGTCATAACCTTTGACCCTGTGAATGTGATCTAGTTTGAGGAAATGGAGTGTTTTTCGGCAGATGGTACCAGTTAAGTTAATGATGTCATACAGGAATAGGGTGAGTCCTAATCACTTCTGAATGGTAAGTTATTGAAAGGGGGAAGACAGACATCATGCAATGACTCAGGCAGATACATCTATAAGCAGCCAAGGAATGCCAAGGATGACCAGCATCTATTAGAAGTTAGAGAGAAGCATAGAGTTCTTTTCTCAAAGACCCCAGAAGGAATTGACACAACCAAAATACTGATTTGGAGTTCTAGCCTCCAGAACTGTGAGAAAATAAAGTCCTGTTTTCAAAAACCATCTGGTTTGTGGTAGTTCAGTATGACAGGTCTAGGATGGGGTTGCTGTTGTCCTTACGTGTCATAATGCTTAGTCTGATGACGTGTGTAGCTACTTGTGCACAGTAGAACAAAACATTGCCTAGTCTTGCCCCGTGCTCACAAATGTTGCTATGTTTGAACCCATTGTTATAGCCACTGTGTCACTCCATCTCACTGAGAGTCTTATTTTGGGCTGCCCTTCTACTTTGCCAACCATGATGTCCTTTACTAGGGATGGGTCTCACCCGAAAAACATCAGCAGCTTCACTACCAAGACACACTTCTTCCAAGACAGATGTGTTTGTTCTTCTGGAATTCCTTTCGATAATCTTGGTCAATACAGGAATTCGAGGGCATTGATCCTTCTTCAGTTTCCCTTATTCAATGTCCAACTTTCACATGCATATGAGTCAATTAACGGTAGCATGGCTTGAAATAAGCACTTCTTAGGATACACATGGGAATTTAACTTGAAAATGCTCTTTCTTAAACTGAGTTTTACAAGTTGTAGGCTTCAATCTGTTGGTTCATATTTACCAAACACTTTCTCTAAAGTATAATCATTTTAAGTTTGTGGGGAGCTAAAAAACCTCTAGTGCAACTATTCAAACCCATTACTACAGTATATAAGAAGCCATAGACAATAGATATACGAACCAATGTGTAAGTGAATGAGTCTGGTTTTATTCCAATAATATTTCATTATAGACATTAAAATATGGAAGACATACAATATTTACATGTCAAAAATATTACTCTTCTTTAGAAATTTTGAAAGCTTTTTAAAATGTAAAAATCAGTTTTAACTGGCAAACTATTTAAAACCAGTCAGCAGCCTGATTTAGGCCCACAGGTTAGCTACTAACCCGTGTGAATTAAATTAGAATTTCTTCATGTATAATCCAGTCATGTGTATTTTTTAGAATTGTTCAAATCATTCTAACATGGACACAAAGTTATGAATCCCTAGATTTGTGGGCTGTGAATAAGTACACTGGCATTAAAAAAATTAAATGGTATAAGATATTAAATAGCACATTTAAGTGAATCACTTCATATTAAGGACAGATCATTTAGTGGAATTTTGTTCTGTGTGTGTTACTCGGTATGTAATGATTTGCAGTGTAATTTAGAATATCTCAATCAGACATAGCTATGTCTTGAGATTCATAAACCTATTTGAACAACTGTTTCCCACAGGCCAAGAGAATCATAATTTATCACAACAGAAATCATTCAAAGACAGTAGATTTTAGCCTCCCTCAACCTTACCCAGCTGGCACAGGGTGCATCAAACACTGAGATGTCCTATGTGTGTTATGATGTTAAAATATACCAGGAGTTCTGAATGTTGTTGAAAGCATAAAAGGATCATCACAGTTAAGCTCTGTAGCTTCCAAGAAGCACAAGGGGATGTGGCTAAAGGTCCAGTTGAGTTGGTTCACACTCATCACAACCCTGTGCACAACAGAATGAAACATTCCCTACTTCTGCGTCATTCCTACAATCACTGCTATCCTTGTTCCATTGTTACAGCCACCACACCAATCCATCTCACAGAGGGTCATCCTTTTTGTCTTTGCTGACCCTCTACTGCACTAATGATGATGTCCGTTTCCAGGGATAACACGTCCAAATTATCTCAGACTAAGTCTTTCCATCCTCTTTCTAAGGAGCATTGTGGCTGTACTCTTTCCTACACAGATTTGTTTGTTCTTCTGGTAGTCTGTGGTGTATTCATCATCAACACTGTAATTCAAAGGCATAAACTCTTCAGATTTTCTTATTTGTTTTAAGATTTAAAATAAGGTGATTGAAAATACCTTATTCACCAAAGTGGGATCTTCCTTTGGATAACCTATGATTTCTTGACTGCTGTTTCCATGGGAAGATCTCTGTGGTGCTGTGGGTTGAGCATTGGGCTGTTAACCACAAGGTTGGCAGTTCCAACCCACCAGCTGCTCTGTTACAGAAAGATGAGAATGTTTGCACTTGTAAAGATTAGTCTTGGAAACTCTAAAGTGAAGTTCTATTCTGTCCTATAGGGCCACTATGGGTCAGAATTGATGTCAGGGTTTGGATTCCCTGAATGTTGATTGTGGGTTCAGGTAAAATGACAACTTTGGTAATTTCTCTGATCATCTTATCTGGACAAATAAAACATAGTGCATATAATAAAATTAAGAACGTAGGGGTTTACTACTTCTATAACGGGTGATAGTCTCAAAAACCCACAGGGATAGTTCCTCTCTGTCACTATGAGTTGGAATGAACCGGATGTCAGTGAGACATATATTAAAAGACCTCAAGGAATCAAATATATTTTAAAAGTATGGGCTAAAGATAACAGAAATGTGGTACTGAATGTCAATTGTGAATCTATATGCTTATATATTGATTTTTTTGAATATGTATTGAAATAACATTAAAAGACAAGAACTTTATAAAAGACAAAAAAGCCATTTCACAAGAGACATAAATAGCACAAGCTTATTGCTTCTAAAAATAAAAATATATCTATAATAATATCATCTTAAAATGAAATGCACAAAAGTAATGTTATACAAATAAAAGGAATAGGAAACAGGAATCACAATATTAATATTAGAGTAGAATGCAAGCAAATGGTACTAAAAAGATTATCATTTTATACCATTAAGGGATATGTTATAGAATATTGTGTAAGTAAATATGGAGAATTATATCCCAATAACATGACAACAAACATAAAGCACACAGAAGAAATAAGACGCTGGCAGACATATAATCCCAGTGAGAAGTTTTGCCATGTCTCCAATTGTGAAATGATCAAGCAGGCAGAATGAAAACCTTAATATATTGGTCTCATAATCACAAGCATTTGATTTATACTTCTTTTTGGCAATTAATAGAAGACAAATGTGTTCTCCATCCCTGTATGCTCATTTTGAAGTAACATTTCTGGATTGACCAACAAGATATTTTCAAGGTCTATACTTGACAGAATAGATCAGGAAGGGCCCTTGTCAAGGTAAACTGTTAACTTCTGGCATGACGTATTTCCACTCCATGATTCATCTTCCTATCTGCCTTGAGTGCATATATTATTAATGTTTGGGGCTTTGTGTTTAGTTTCTTTTAGTTTGAGTTTTAAGCTTAATTATGATTGGAAATAAGTGGTAACTTCAAAGTAAAGCACCCAGAAATAAAGGCTAGCATCATAGTTTATACAATAAAGTATATTGGATGCAATAGGAAAGGAAAACCGAACACCAGCTTTCATTACCGACTTCACTTTAGTGAAAGAAGCAGCAGAATTCTGACGCACAATGTGG
The DNA here is from genome assembly GCF_000313985.2 of Echinops telfairi. Classification (NCBI taxonomy): domain Eukaryota; kingdom Metazoa; phylum Chordata; class Mammalia; order Afrosoricida; family Tenrecidae; genus Echinops; species Echinops telfairi. The sequence continues at coordinate 14,766,187 of NW_022109768.1, read as the reverse complement.
CAGCAGTGAGCAGCTGTAAGCCTGAAACCTGATTTGTAGGACAAAAATAACATAGCACATCTGTAACATGTACACAGATTCCAGAGCCCAAAGCATGGACTCAAAGTAATTCCACCAACTACTAGCTGGACCTTGGGTGATTTACAAGGTCTGTTTGTTTCGATATTTGTGAAATAGCGATGATAATAGTCTCTACCTTATGAAGTGGTTGGGAAGATAATATGGGTTAAAATACATGTTAATAACTTCGACTGATGTTGAGCACAAAGTAAGAGCTACATTGTTGGCTGCTTACTGCATACATCCAGAAGTAGATGAACCAAAATTGACTAAATAACTACTTATAAAGTGTTGATCATTGAAAATGGATAATACCTCTTTGTCAGTGCTTATACTCTCAAAATATTTTGTAATGTAAAAATTTAGTAAACGCTTTAAAAACAGATTATTTAAACTCAAAAGTCAAAGTTACTGTCATTGAGTAAATTCTAAATCATGGAAACCTTAAAATGAGAAATTTAATGTGGGGGAAAAATGGTTAAGAAAAGAGTAAAATATAAGTAAGACCCCAGCTGGAGAATTATAATACGGGCACATACACAGATATGACCTAGACAAACACTTCTAAATAATCCTTCATTTAAATATTGACTATTGTATATTATTGACTATTTAGAAATTAACAAGAATTCCACTTCTCAAAATTTAGTGAAGATGGCCAAATATGAACTGACCACATCTCAGTCTCAATGAATATATTATTATACAAAAAAACTATAATAAATGAATTGAGCAGAAAAATAGCAAAATAAACCTTGAGGAAATAAAGAAAGAAATCACTGAAGATAAGAAAAATAACTGAAGTTAAATACTGAAAACGATAAATATATCCAAAGTAATTTTGAAAGATCAATGAAATAGACAGGCCATTACAAATTTTAATGAAATAAGAAAAGAAAAAACACAAATACACAGTTATTAGGAATGAGGAAAGAAAAAAGAAAGATACAGAAACATATTTTAAAATAAACTATATTATTATGTATAGATAATTGGGAGAGTGCAATTAAAATTAAAATTACTTAGTATGCAATAGAGTACCCCAACACCACCAAACAGTTAAAACGTCCACCAGGTAAAGCTTTCCTACTATGCATTTTTTCCTGCTAGACAAGCATTGAGCAATTTGCTCTGAGTTAATACAACCAGTGGCATCACCTGGAAAGGTTCTCTCTGGTCACAGTGAATTTTTTCACAAAACCAGTTTCACTCAAGCCTTGATTTTTGTGAAAACCAATTTAAGAGAACAGCTTGCGATGAACCAGAAATAAAAATATCAGCATGCAGGCAACTGATTTTTGATAAGGGTCCCAAAAATATCAAATGGGAAGCAGATGCCCTCTTCAATAAATGTGCTGGGAAAAATGGATATCTACCTGCAGAAAAATGAAACAAGACCTTTACCTCACTTCATGCACAAGAATAAACTCAAGGTGGATCACAGACCTCGAGGTAAAACCCAAAGAATTAAGGCCATTAATAAGGTAATTGGGACAAACCTGAGAATCTTGGCACAGGGAATACATAGGCTATCAGAAATAGGGAAGGATACAAATACAGAGGTGTGACAAATTGGCAAGTGGGATATACTGAAGATAAATCACCTGTGTACATCAAAAGAATTCACCAAGAGAGTAATAAGAGAGCCCACCAACTGGGAAAATATCTTTAGCAATGACACATCAGAAAAAGGCCTTATTACTAAAATCCACAGTACTTTGGATGCTTATAATAAGAGAAAAACTAACTGCCCACTGAGGACAAAGGACCTGAATAGAAGTTTTACAGGGGCAGAAATCCGAATGGCCCATAAACATATGAGGAAATGTTTGGATCATTAGTTATAAGAGAAACGAAAATTTAAACAACTATGAGATACCACTTAACCACCCTCAAAGATAGCCCAATTAAAAAAAATCAGAAAGCAACAAGTGTTGGAGGGGCTGTGGAGAGATAGGAACTCTCATCCACTGCTGGTGGACCTGTAGATATGTACAGCCACTATGGAAATCAATTTGATGATTTCCAAAACAGATGGAAATTGAGCTACCATATGACCCAGCAATCCCCCTACTGACCATATACCTAGAAGAGGCAAGAAACAAACCAAGCCCAGACTTCTGTGCTCCAATGTTCATCACGGCACAGTTCACAATCGCAAGGAGTTGGAAACAAGCCAAATTCCCATCAACAGACGAATTGATCATAAAACTGTGGTACATACACACAATGGAGTACTATGCATCGCTAAAAAGCAGAGATAAATGCATGAAACATAGCGCTACATGGGAAGAATTGGAGGAAATTATGCTAAGTGAAGTAAGCCAAACTCAAAAGGACAAGTACAATATGAGTCCATTAAGGTAAGCTTAAAAAAAAATGCAAAAGGGGCATAGGGATAAAGCTACTGTATATAAACATTCTGAGGTCCAGGTAGTATGGCAGGGGCCAGACCAAATCCAGGGATACATATGGTAGCTAACTAAAAAGGAGGGGCAAGTGGGAAAGATAGAAATGTGTAGTGGGGGAACAGAGCACTAACCCACCCAAGGGAAGGGTATTTAAAATCTCCACAGGAAAAGAGGGACCAGACTTCAACCCAGTGTTCTGGCATGTGAATGCAGTGTGCCAGCATGTAGCGGGGAGCCAGTGGAAGGCTCTGAGGGCCCAGCCCCAATCCCAACTACGTGGACAGCCGCCCCTCCCTCCAGAAGAATTTACTTTAGAGAACAGCACTGAAGCTGCAGCTCGGGGAGAGGGACATGTCTAATCAGAGCACATGGGAGCAAATGAAGGTGGAAGAAGAGAGAGCAGAGCGCATCCTGGCCCACCATGCCTGTAGAATGATATCGCCACTCAGAACAGCCAATGCACAAAGTGGACAATATGGCTGGCCCCACTATGAGGCACAGCATCCCTTGCTGACCCATGGCCCTACGGGGAACAACACTGGAGACACAGTGTCAGGATTGGCCCCATCTGACCCCACCACACCATGGCAAAACACTAAGGGCGTGCGGCACAGAAGCTTGAGGAGCAGAGCAGGGAGGTCCTGAGGGAGTGCCAAGCATAAACTATGGGGCCAGGGCGTGGCGCCCCATCAGACTCTACTGGAGGAAAAC
>NW_022109768.1:14760499-14761526 GCF_000313985.2 Echinops telfairi | reverse complement strand
TTTTTGGTCATTTTTGCAGCATAGCACTGTATTCTGTAGGCCGTTAATAATTGCGACCTTTAAGAAACGGGCTTTACTTCTGCAATGCCTCTGGATGTAGAACATGCTAGTTAAGGGTAAAGGGTCCACATTCACACTTTGCTCATTCAAGCTTCACTGCTCACTGGATGTTTCACATAGACAAGTTTCTTAAACGTGATGAGCCTCGGTTTTTGTTGTTTTTAAAAACTTGTCCATTGGACATAATGTCTACTATTTAGAGCAACTGTCAAGATAGCATGAAATAATTTGTGTAAAAGACTTCTCCGTGTGCCTGGAACACAAAAGTTCTTCAGGAAGAGATATTAGCATCTTTACATTTTTATTTTTCTATCATGAAAACATATGATATGTTCAAATGTAACCTACAATTCTAATAAAACAAAATAGCACATGCCAAACCTTCCCCTCTCTCAGGGTATGGCTTTTGTGAAGCACGGAACTCATGCTCTCTCTCACGGGATATTACTTCAGACCCAGCAGCGGAGGTCCTAGGTAAGGTAGAGAGGAAGGTGGAAGCTCCCAGATGAGTAGATGCTACCTCTGTGGAAACTGTGGAGGAAATATAGCAAGTGAGCATCACAGAAGAGTACAAAGACCTCATAAGCAAGTCTCATGTTCCAGTTGAATTGAGAGAAACATAGGTAAATACAAACTTCACTAGCCCTCCTCCCTCATTTACTAAACGAACGCAAACCAAACCCACTGTGGTTGAGTCACTTCCAACTCATAATAATCTAGGACAGGGTCGAACTACTCCTTTGGGTTCCCAAGGTTGTAAATCTACTACCCAAATTGAGATACAAATAAACCATATCCTTTCACCTAGGAGATGGACAAAGATAAGAAGATTTGGGCCACATAAATAAGCAGTCTGTATTTCCCCCAAGTAACACATCCACATATAAGAGGGCTTTGAAATGTGTGGCAAAAAGTAATGAAAAGATAATGGAATTTTTCCATGACCTTTTGGAAAAAACCCACCCCC
>NW_022109768.1:14754581-14759978 GCF_000313985.2 Echinops telfairi | reverse complement strand
GGAACCACACATTTCTCCAGCACCCCGAGGTCCCTGGAAGGCCATTCTGACCCAGCTTCTCAGAGCGAAGGACACGTGACCCCTCTAAGCCTAGTTTTCATAACTTGTCTGCCATTCAAACATGGTAGCGGGCTCACCCATCTGGGTGTCCTCTCAGCCCAGGGTGCCAAGACCTACACATTGAGCTAGGACTTGCTAAGCTGGAGGCTCTTTCCTTGTCAGAAAAAGAGATTTGCAGGCAGGGCAGGGGTCCTGCCAGGAGAGAGGCTGCTTTAGAAATGTTAACAGGAGGCTGTGGAGCAGCTGCTGCTGGGAGACAAATCTCCATGCTAACAGGCACTAAGGTTAAGATTTATTATTCAATTTGTTCGGCAGAAGAAAAAAAACAGAGAAACTGTTTTTTTGCAGCAACCAGCAAAAAACATATAATTCACATGTTCATTGGAACTTTCAAAATATACGGGTTGGGTTTCTATGTTGGTGTAACACGTCAGAGAGCTGATTTGGCACTATTCATCCAAAATGGTAAAATACACATATTCTTTGATGAAGCACAATTCTACTTCCAGGAATTAATGAGTCATTTATGGAAAGAGAATTCAACCAAAGTGTCTATTGTTGGACATACTTTAGAGTGGAAACAACCTAAATCCAAAGATAAGCTGCACCATAAATAAACCATTGCCTATACTTAAGATGTAATATTGTGCAGCCACTGAAATCGTTTAATAAAGATATGTGCAGCTATAAAAATATTCTTTGAATGAAGAAATAGTGTGCATCAGAAAATTACATTGAATGAAGCCTTATTTTAAAATGCATATACACTTTAGATTATCTTCCTCAAATGTAAGCAATGTTTATTTCTAGATAGGAGGATGAAAGAGAATTGTTTCCAACTCTGGGGAAAAATGTAGAACATGATGAAGGATCAAGGGTCTACATTAAAACTTCACACAAATTTCACTGCTCACTAGATGTATGACCGTAGTCAAGTTTCTTAAACTTGTCGAATCTCTGGGGTTTTTTTAGATTTGTTTTGTTTTCATCTGTCCCTGAGAGACCCTTGATCTGCATTGACACAGCAGCTGCAGCAATAGGCTCAAACATACGAACAGTTGTGAGCATGGTGCAGCAGCAGGCAGGGTTTGTTCTGTTGTTCATGGGATTGCTATGAGTCTGAACAGACTCAACAGCAACAATAACAAAAACAACAACTTAGAGAGTCGTTGTCAGGATAGCAGGAAATAATTTATGTAAAAGGCGTATCAGTGTGCCTGGAACATTGAAAGTCTTCAGTAAGGGCTATTAACATCTTTACATTTTATTTTTCTAAAACAAATATGCATCAGATAAGAAAATTTTAAACATAATCTATAGTTTCATTAAAGCAAAAATGAAAACACAATCCAAACCTTCTTTTCTCTCAGGGGATGGCTTTTGAGAAGTAAGCAACTCATGCTCTCTCACACTGGGTATTGCTTCAGACGTAGCAGCTAGGGTCGTATTTGATGCATAGAGGGAGGTGGAAACTTCCTGAAGTGTTGTTACCTGTGTGGAAACTGTTAAGGAATAGTAGCAAGTTAGCATCACAGGATAGTACAAAGACCTCATAAGAAAATTTGTCTTTCAAATTGAATGGAAACACAGATAGAGAATGTTTCACTTGCCCTCCTTCTCACTGACCAAACTAACCCAACCCAAACACTGCCATTGAGTTCATTCCAACTCATGGCTACATAAATCGAAGTAGAACTACCTCTTTGGATTTTGAGGTTGTAAATCTACATGGAAGCGAAAAGTCACCTATTTCTCTCATGAAGGGTTTGGTGGATTTGAACTGCTAACCTCAGGGTTAGCAGCCCACGATGGCCCCGTGGCTCCTTTCATTTCCCAAGAGGAAAATTTTGCTTCTCTTGTCACCCCGAATTAGTTGAGTCAGCTTTTCTCAGTCTACCTAATTAATTGCTTTAGATTTAAGCATACTTCTGTAGGGTTACACATCCCTCAGATAGAAACCTACACCTTTTGCATGACCTTCAAAATGAATTTCTGAATTTGAGTTTGACCCAAAATACCAAGGGGTCATGAATTTGGTGAAGATACGAGTAAGACCCATGCTCCCACATTGGCTCCTTTGCTGTGGTGGTTGCTATCCTGCTAGGTGACGGAGGTTTCAGAGCTCACAGAAGTTTTTGTAGTCTTCACCTCTCTGAGACAGGCATTGCCATTGCCTGAGTCTCAGGGTGTGGTAGACGTCTTTTGGGCAATAATCGTTTCTGAAATTCTACTTACTGCCACTTTTCTTATTCTCTTAGTAACTGCAGCCACCTGGGCTTAGTTACCGCACTATGTTTTGTACAGTTCCAGCTATTTCCCTTGTCACATAAAACTGCACAGAAAGGCGCTCAGTAAATATTTGGATATGATAATAACAGCTGAAATCTATGTAGAAATAGAGGCCCCACACATATGTCTGTACATAATATTACTATGTTCTTGATAATTTGAAGTAGAAGGGGTAAGAATAGTGATTGCTGTACAAATATAGCCTATGAAGATAAGTTGGGAAAAGTTAAAATATACATCACAAATCATTTCAGTAATCAAATTGTAACCAAAATAAAAAGAAGCTTATCAAAAAATGTTAATTAAACTCAAAATCCCAATTTAGAACCCGTTAAAGTGTCTTCCCATTTTTCTCCTCTCTCAAGATTCACTCTCCAGAAGAAACCACAGTGGAGCATCCATTTTCTTCTAAACAACAACACACAAACAAAACCAAAACAAATTCCAGTTTGATCACAATGCTAAAAAGATGATCAGAGTTTGACAGCCTCCAGCTCCTCTCACATGGACCATCAAGGATGCAGTACTGTTCAAATGAAAGAGAGTTTAGGTACCATCTACCTGGTGTGTTATGTAATAGAGACCCATGAAGATGAACTGGGTTTCCTAATACTAATTGAGTGCCTACCATGTGATTGCCAATGCGTAAGATTCATCAATGGAGACACAGGTTTTTCTTTCAGGGAATGGGTCTCTGTCACCCAGTTTAGTACACTCCTGTAACAACTAAGTTGAGAGGTAGAAAGGCTCTCCTCTTTAACTACTAAGGAAAGGGAAATGCACCTTTTCTTTCTGTACTCTAAAGATGTGCCTTTCAAACTGGTACCTGCTGAGGTGTCTGAGGGATACAGTAAACGGGGACACCATGATCCTTCTACATGGAACCCTGATTTTACCTAAACAAATGAAAACAATTGTTCCTCCCATTCTTCTTCTCTCCCTCCTTTTCTTTCCTTTGTTTTTGTCTCCCTCCTCTTCTTTTTCCTTCTCCTTTTCCCCCTCACTTTTTCTATCAATATCCTACTACCCTGTTTCCCCGAAAATAAGACAGTGTCTTATATTAGTTTTTGCTCCCAAAGATGCGCTGGGTCTTATTTTCAGGGCATGTCTTATTTTTCCATGAAGAAGAATATGGTACACATTTACTGTTTATTGTTTTATTAAAAGAGACCTCGCATGAGGACCTAATGTCGGGGGTTTCAATGGAGAGAAAATGCTTTGAGAAACGATGTACAAATGCGCTTTACACAATTGATGTGTGTATGGAATGGGATAACAGTTGTATGAGCCCCTAATAAAATGTTAAAAAAAAAAAAGAGACCTCGCACTTCCTGTTTGCTCCGGTTGTGCTCCTGCCAATAGTGAGCTGCGCAGTGGTGCCCGCCACTGTGGTCCAGAGTTACAGTAGCTTCAGGACACCTTATTTTCGGGAGGTCTTATTTTCGGGGGGGTGCCTTATATTTCAGCGTGAGGCAACACTGTAAATAGGTCTTATTTTCAGGGGATGTCTTACTTTCAGGGAAACCCGCTCTGTGTCAAGCACTGGATTAGATTCTAGAGCCACATTGATGAATAAAACAGGTGTGACAATATATCTTCAGGTCTTCTAATTGAGTATATTAGGAGATCCAAGGCAAATTTTGCTGAGTTTTTGAGCAAAATAGAAATTTTTAGAGGGTCCTGGTCATGACATACTTTCCTATTTGAAGTGATCTAAAATGCACCTTACTTGTCGAATCTGTTTTGAGCACATCATCAGTGAAGCTGCCTTATATGAAAAAAAATGCGGCTTCCTAACAAACTCTGCTTGTTAAGGTGATACAACTTTGCTGGCTGGAAGTGAGGACGACTTGAAGGACTTGCTGATGAAGATCCAGGATTGCAGCCTTCGGTATGAATTACAACTCAATGGAAAGGGAAAAAAATCCTCGCAGCTGGACCAATAGGAAACACCATGGTAAATGGAGAAGAGATTGAAATTGTCAAGGATTTCATCTTGCTTGCATCCACCATCAATGCTCATGGAAGCAGCAGTGAAAAGGTCAACGGCCTCATTGCATTGGGTAAGTCTCCTGCACAAAACCTCTCTAGAGTGTTGAAAAGAAAGGATGTTACTTTGAGGCCCAAGGTGTACCTGACCATAGTATTTTCAATCACCTCATCTACATGTGAAAGTTGAATACTGAATAGAGAAGACCAAAGAAAAAGCGATGTATTTGCATCATGGTGCTAGGGAAGCATATTGAAAGCACCACTGACTGCCAGAAAGATAAACAAATCTGTCTTGGCAAAAGTACAGTCAGAGTGCTCCTTAAATGCAAAGATGGTGACTTGGTCTTACCTACTTTGGGCATGTTATCAGGAAAGACCAGTAATTGCAGAAGGCCATCATGCTTGGTAAAGTGGAGGAAGGCCCTCTATGAGATGGATTGACACACTGGCTGCAGCAATGGGCCCAAGCATAAGAACAATGGTGAGGATGATGTAGGCAGGCTGGGGCTGTTTCATTCTGTTGTATATAGGGTCTCGATAAGCACCTAACAACAACACTGTATTTTCCAATCATTCCTTAGAATGATAATTTGATTTTCAAATAAAAGTTTATTTGAAAAAGTAATTATCCTCCCCCACCCCCATCTCTCCCTCTCTCTACGTGTGTGTGGGTGTGGTGTGGGTGTTTATATGGGCATCAAAAAGTTCATGGAGAAATTCTACTATATTTCATTTTTCCTTTTCATACATTTTTTAAACTCTCTCACATATGGCCTAGAGTACAGGTTGCCCCCAAGCGCTTCCATTACCTCATTCATCAGACTCTAGCCATATTGGCTTTAGCTTATCCTTGAACACCGTAACCTTTTGCATCTACTGTTCCCTCAGTCTACAGTGCCCTTTCCTACGTTACGTCAGCTTGGCTCCTTCTCATTGGTCAGCTTGCAGTTTCAATGTCACAGGGACAACTTTCCTGCTACCCTCATCCAAAAGAGCCTTCTCCAGTCATGCTGATTACCTTACCTGATTATATTCACTTTATTTATTTTCTTGTCT
>NW_022109768.1:14753019-14754203 GCF_000313985.2 Echinops telfairi | reverse complement strand
TCCTTAATTGATAGGGAAAAGCCTTAGTATCATTCTAAAAAATAACCATATCGTGGCAATTTCTCGGAAGGGCTTAGAAGATGCAAGCGTGATAGAGAATAGCAGCGATAAGGAACACTGCATAGCCTTCTGAGTGCTAGCGGCTCCAAGAAATCCTCCTGAAACAGTAGTTAGCCCCTAGTATTCATGATAAGCTTTAGAAGTTTATCCATGAATACTTTATTTCTTTTCCAGAAACCATGTCCAAATATTGCAAAGTCACACAAAGTTCCTTCAATTATTGTCACTTTCTCCCAAAAGTGTCTAATTGTGATTGAAAGGGCTCTAATTTGTTCTTTGGAATGATACAAAGAATGCCCTTTCTCTCTTCTTTGCAATAACACCACCAGTTTTTAAAACATATTTAGATATTAAAATATTACACCAACTATCCCAAACTAAATGTCTCTCTCTACATATGTAAAATCAGCTGTGTTGGTCTTTTGATTTCCTATAATTTTCCTCTTCTAGATTGATCAGAAACCACATACAGGAGCCCTGGTAGCATCATGGATTACACTTTGGGCTATTAATCACAAGGTCAGCAGTTTAAAACCACCAGCTGCTCCTTGGGAGAAGAGATGAGGATTTTTACTGCCATAAAGAGTTACAGTCTCAGAAACCCACAGGGGCAGGTCTAACCTGTCGAATAGCATTATTATGAGTTGGAATTGACTCGGTGGCAGTGAGCTTTTGGACCAATCACATACCCAGGTTTGTTCATTAGTCAATAACTATTATCATAGATAATACAGATTTAATACTTTATGGTATCCCAGGCATTCAATTAGTAAAATGCATTCCATCACTTACCATGTTTAATCCTTATACTATTATTCTAAGGTGGGTATCATCTTAACACATTGTACAGACAAAGATCTGCCACCAAAGAGATAGTAATTTAATTTAACTTACCCAGTCTTTAAGGAGTAGTACCAAGATTTAAACCTACTTCTGGCTGTAACTCATATGTGTGCTCTTAAGCATTGTATTATTTTTTTTCCTAGTTTATCTCAGAAAATGATGTGTCTCTTTCTTCTCTATAAGAATGCTTACTGCAGGCCTGTCTGGATAGGACAGGCTGGATGAACCATCTGGAGGAGAAAACAACGGGACTGACAGTTATGGGGGGACATGGGAGAGGG
>NW_022109768.1:14750267-14751617 GCF_000313985.2 Echinops telfairi | reverse complement strand
TACACAATTGATGTGTGTATGGATTGCGATAACAGTTGTATGAGCCCCTAATAAAATGTAAAAAAAAAAAAAGAATGCTTACTAACCATTGAGAAAAGTGTGAATGTTGGAACATATGACCACAGATGTGCTTCTAGAATATCTTTCACTTGAAATATTTGGCTGAGAGGTTAAATGCATTTCAAGTAACTACTTGCTATTTTGTCCATGCCAAGAAGTAGTGTTTCTAACACATAAATACTGCATTTTGGAGGACATTCACACTAATATTCTCAGGAAGAGGCCAGAGATAGTGTGTTGGGCTGGTTCTTTAGGGACACAGCATCAGTGAAGCACATCCATACAGAATATACACAAAACACATTGCCACTGAGTCCATTTCAGCTCATAGTGACACTAAAACGTCTCGAAGGGTCTGTCAATTGTCACAGGACCAGAAGATTCATCTTTCTCCTTGGAGCAGCTGGTGGGTTTGAACTGATGACCTTGAGGCTAACAGTCCCACACTTATCCTGCAGTGCTACAGGCCTCCTTAGCGATATTTATATAGAGAAAATCATTTTAAGGAAATGACTCAAAATTATTTTAAGGAAACTCCCAAATCTGTGAAAAGTTTTCCTGAATCACATGATTGTTGGGACTGACAAATCCCAAATTGTCAGGTAGGGACAAGGATGCTGTCTCCTGTCTCAATAACTGAAGGGGAAAGGATGACAAATTTGATTCAGAATCAGGAGAGAGAGAGTGAAGCCAAAGCATGCAGATATTAGATGCAGGCCACAACCCCCCAAATGCCATTCTATCACATCACAAAATTGAGGACAATTAAAAAATATTGAGAATCACAGCCTAGCCAACTTGACACATAACATTAAGCATCAGAGCACTAACTTAATACAAGGTATGTATTGTTGTTGTTAAGTTCACCGTCAGATCTGACTCATAGCAACCCTATGTCCAAGAGAACAAAACACGGCCCATTCTTCGCCGTCTTCACAATGTTTACTCCGCTAGAGCCCATTGTTGCAGCCACTCTCAATCCATCTCATCAGGGTTCCTATTTTTTTTTTTTGCTGACTCTCTTCTTTTGCAAGCACAATCTTTTTCTCTGGGGATAAGTCCCACTTGATAACACATCTAATTATGTGAGACAAAATCTCACCATCTCCACTTCTAAGGAGCAATTTATCTGTACTTCTTGCAAGACAGATTTACTCCTTGTTCTAGCAGTCTAGGGTATGTTCTTCAACAACACCATCTGCAAAGGCACCAATTGTCATTGTATTCATTGTTCAACATTTTTATGGAACAAGTGAAGATGCCATGGCTTATGTTAAGGGCACTTCCAGT
>NW_022109768.1:14744937-14746028 GCF_000313985.2 Echinops telfairi | reverse complement strand
TCACATTCAATTATACTACTTTATTTTGCCTTTTTGCGCCACCTTTTGTAATCTGTTCCAAGCTTGTACATCATCATTCCTTCCATGTGCTTTAGCTACTCTACATTCAAGATCGTTTCAGCGTCTCTTCCACCATCTTTCTGAACTTTGCTTTCTTCCCTGAGTTTTAATGATCTTTTGTTTTCTTCATAGTTGGTGTCCTAATGTCATACCACACTATGTCTTGCCTTCCGGCATTAGTGTTCAATGTCTCTAATCTAGCTGCTGGCGTGTGTTGAATTGTGAATGTGGAATGTGGAAATTATCAAACAGTATCATTAGTATCATATGCAAGTAAACTTTAGCTGGAGATAATTTAAAAAGTAGTTGAGCCAGTACAGCAACAGAGAGCTGACATAAACTCAAGATGACTTTGAAAAGAATGTGGAATAAAGGATATCATTGCTGATGCCAGATATATTTTGTCTCAAAGCAGAGAATAGCTGAAAGATATTTACTTGTGTTTTATCTAGTATACACAGGCATTTGACCATGTGGATCATAACCAACTATGGATATCATTGAGAAGAATGAGAATTGCAAAGCACTTCATTATACTCATGTGGAAACTGTACACAAAATAAGGAAATATTGTCTGGTTTAAAATCAGAAGAGGTGTGCCTCATGGCTGGATTCTTTCACCACACTTCTTCATGTATAGTGAATAGATGATTTGAGAAGCTGGACTATATGTAGAAGATCATAGCAATTGGATTGCAGGCAAGCTTATTAGCAACTTATGATGTACAGCTAATACAACAGCGCTGAGGAGGAGGACTTGAAACACTTGCTGATGGAGATCAGGGACTGCAGCCTTCAGTATGGATTACAATCCAGGGTAAAGAAAACAAAATCCTCACAACTGGATCACTAAGTATCATCATGATAAATGGAGAAACGATTTTTGTCAAGGATTTTATCTTGCTTGGATCTACAATCAATGTTCATGGAAGCAGCAATTAAGAAATCAAAATATATATTGAATTGGGCAAATCTACTACACAAGAGCTCTATAAAGAATTGAAAGGCAAGGATGTCACTTTGAGGACCAA
>NW_022109768.1:14729149-14744367 GCF_000313985.2 Echinops telfairi | reverse complement strand
ACAATAGATTTGAATGATGGTACTAGCAGACTGAGAACGTTAGGGAAATTCTCCAATTTCTTTATTTTTTCCATTGTAAGTAGTGCAAAAACTTTGGAAATGGTCTTATTAACTAATCATATACCTAGGCATGTGGATATTATCTTATCATTACCTGCATTACACTTCAGGATAATCCTAAAATGCTATTTTTGATGATGAATGCAACACCATTCCTTTTCAATTTTTCTTCCCAACAGAATAGACATATGGCTATCTGATATAACCCTATAATATATATGATTATAACATATAATCATAAACATATGATTATCTGATTCAAAATGGCGAATACCAGTAATTTCAGCTCAGCAATGCCAAAGATATTCATGCATTTCATCTTTAAAGATTTCCAATTTCCCAACATACATATACATTTTATAAATTCCATATTCCAATTATTAATGGATGTTTGCAGTTGTTTCTCCTCATTTAAGTCATGTCACATCAGCAAATGAAGGCCTCAAAAAGCTTTATTGCATCCACATCACTAAGGTCAATTGTGCTTTGAAGAGGTACCCTATATACTCAAGTATAAGCTGACTGAATATCAGCTGGGGCCCCTAATTTTACCACAAAAACTGTATTAAAAAGTGGAAAACTTGGCTTATACTTGAGTATATATGGTGGGACTTCTTTGGCTGTATCTTGAGTTCCTTCCAACTGAGGGGTTCATCTCTGGTGTTACATCAGACAGTATTTTACGGATATTCATAGGTTTTCATTGGCCTTTTTTTTTTCAGACATTGCTAGGTGCTCCTTTCTAATACATCTCAGTGTGGAAGCTCTGATAAAACTCTCCACCATTGACGAGCCTGCTAGTATTTGACATACTTGTTGCTTACTGAGAAAATGTAGGTCACCACAGCATGGTGAAGTGGCAGATGAGTAGTGACATTTAATAATATCCCTGCATTATTTCTATGTTTTCATAACTTGATTTAGATTTCTTACACAATAAGACAACAGCTCAACCATAACAGTTGTTTGTTATCTTTTCTGTAAATAGACACAGCAGGGGAGACAATCCCTTATCATTTCAAAACTCATACTTGGCGCTTATAATATTTTGGCAGGAAAAGCAGAAAATTAGACTTTTTTAAAACTGAGGACCACATACCTGTCTTCATTGTCATTAGTTAATCTTAAACTTGGAAACTAATCTTATCATAATTAAAGCAAAGCAACATATTTATTACACAAAAGTATTTTTCTTAATATATATAAAGTTCTCTTAATTCTAGCTAGGCATAGACTTGAGGCATGTGCTCATCTTGGAAAATTGGGATCCAGACACAAATAAACAGCTTCCATTTGTTATTCCCGAATTTCTTTTCCCCCAGCTCAGTCCCAATAAAATATATCCACCAGCCTGAAACCTAGGATACTACTTATTTAAAAAAGAAAAAACGTTTTGTTTAGTTAAATAAATCAGAACTAAAATGAGGAATTTCATATTTTAGACTATGTTGTCATACCCGACATAACAGCATCATGCTAAAAAAGAAACCAAGAAAACCCCTTACCTGATAATAGTAAGAACATTAGTCCTTGTTCATACATTCTGACATCAAGAACTGGTTCTCAAAAAGTTAGTATAAGAAAGCCAAGAGCAACTGAAACTGTTAGTCTTTGGCCCTGGCCCGGACACTGCATATCTTTCAGGCCCAGTTTCCTGAAGAAGCTGCCATCTCTTGATAAGCATAAGGGGCAATTTAAATTACTCGGAGTTGCTAAATGCCTGTCAGTAAAGATAGTGGATAGTTTCTTGGTCTATTAAAGTGTCAGATAAAATCCTCCATTTAAGGAACTGACTGCTGCTTATTAACTTTACTTTGCATAAATTGAATGAGCATTGTAAGGGAGTAATTAGTGGTTAGGAGCTGACCCCGTGGACAAATATGAGTCAGATTGTGAGAGCCAGAAGGTAGAGCACCAGTCAGGCTGAGGCCACTGTGCAGAACGAAAAACCTTCTCATTTCTAAAGTGGAGACTAGCAGTCTACGGTAAAACTGACTTCTAGTGGGTGAAATAAATTTATTTTAGAACTCTTCATTACCATGGCAATGCTCTATGGTTTGAAAAAATGATCACTTTCGCAGAGAAGTGTAATTACTTCCGATGGTTTTTCCTTCCATAGTCTTTGTAGCTCCCACCAAATGACTGGGTGGGAGCACATAAAGACAGCGAGAGAACTCCGTCACAGTCATCATTCCTCTGGAGCTATGCGCGCCATTTGAAGAAGCAGGAAGGGGAATCTAGTGACCAAGAAGCAAGAAGAGCCACTAGTGTAGCATGTGCAAGATCCCAGGCTGAAGTGGTGCAGGCAGCAGAGGTGCCGGAGGCCACAGCACCGAGACCTTGAGACAGAGGAGAGGAGCATCCCTGAGACCCTGGAGCAGAGAAGCTGGCTTCCTGGCCAGTGGAATGAGTAAACCCGAGCGCCTTCAGGCCGGAGGCTGGCCTCCAGATCGGATGCCCCTCTGGCACGTATCAGCGCTGAAGGAGTTATTTTGTTTGTTTTTTTGGTTTTGGTCATTTAACTGAGGGTTCTTACAATTCTTATTACAATCCATACATCAATTCTATCAGGCATATTTGTACATATGTTGCCATCATTCTTTTCTAGACAATTATTTTCTATCAAGCACTTGGTATCATCGCTCTCCCCCTCCTCACCCTGGTGACCCCTCCATAGATTACAAGTTATTATTATTTTCATATCTCACCCCGACCACTCTCTCTGTTCCCCCATGGTTTCCGTTGTTCCTCCCCCTGGAGGGTGTGTCTGTGTGGTTGTGTGCCAATCATTATAATTGGTTTTCCCTTCTTCCCCTCCTCACCCACCCCCTTCTCCCTACCCATCTGGTATTGCTATTCCCATTCCTGCTCCTGGATTGCCTGTGTCGTGAACCTTTATCTCTTAAATACACCTGTGTACATGCTCCAGACTAGTCCAAAGTGAGAGGCATCACTGGGGTCATGGTGGTGGGGACTAATGAAGCCTCAACAAACCAAAGGAATATTGTGTGTTTTATCAGTATTACACTGCACCCTGCTTGACCCATCCCTTCCCTGTGACCCCTCTGTGGAGGATGTTCCATTGTCTACAGATGGGCTTTGCATCTCTGCTCTGACACCCCTCATTCTCAACCATCTGGTTTTGTTTGTTTGTTTGATTGTTGAGGGTCTTCTGATGCATTTTACCTGGTGCTGATGTAAATACATTAACCCATAAAAATAGAGGTATTGACCTATGTACAAATATTAATATGGCAATACACTGAGGTAGTGGACAGACTTTGGACCTCTGCTCATACCCTCCCTCAATACAAGAACACTTTGTTCTAACAAATTGGCAATCTGAGATGCTCACCCTCCCAGCTCAATCACTAAAGAAAAAATGGGACATAGACAAATGTGGTGAAGAAAGCAGATGGTGCCCAGCTATTAAAAGGTATACCATCTGGAGTCTTAAAGCCTTGAAGTGAAACAAGCAGCCATCCAGCAGAGAAACAAGCCCACACAGAAGAAGCACACCAGCCTGTGGGATCATGAGGTGCCATCAGGACCAGCACTGAAGGAGTTTTGTGACACTTGCCTGAGCAGGGTGGAGACCAAGGGGTAGTGTGGCTGAGAGGGTAAGGACTAGAGAGAGATGTGACTTCTGGCAGGGATGCAAATAGATGCTGCTGCAGACAAAAGGACTGTGTTTTTGTGGCTGAGAGGGTAAGGACTAGAGAGAGATGTGACTTCTGGCAGGGATGCAAAAGGATGCTGCTGCAGACAAAAGGACTGTAGGTTTTCTCATCTTGCCTTGTGGTAACCTGTTACTGTGTCTAATGAACCCCACAATCGTGAATATTGTTTGAAGGTCCTGTGCAGCCATTGCAATGGATAATCGAGCCTGGCAGAGAAGCAGAGAGCTACAGGAGGGGTGGTTGGTGTCAGAGAGGGAAAGGATGGAAGGTGGAGGCATGTCTAATCTCTGCCTCTGGAAACTGGTTTGGGGCTGATATGAAGTTGTATGTCCGTTCTCCCTAGTAAAGCCAGAAGAGGTCTGGCGTGGTCCCTACACCATCTACTCACCTTCCATTTAGGAGAGCCGGATTTCATTCTTGGTCAATGAACTTATGCAGCCACCACTCATCTGTAAGTGGAGACTTGTCTGCTGCTCTGATGCTGAACAGCCAATGAAAAATGACACAGCAAGGTTTTGTTCCATTCAGCCTGGAGTCACTGCCTTAGCTATTGCTTGCTGCTATGACAGAAATACCAGGCATGGATGTCTTTAACAAACCAAAATGAATTTTCTCACAGATTAGTGGGCCAGAAGTCAAAATTCTGGTTCTGACTGTAGGGGGCATTTCTTATCTCCTTCCAACATTTGTAAGTCAGAATTCTTGGGAAATCTCACTGTATCTTGGTATCATTCTTCACCTGGGTTTAGGACCTTCTTAGTGTGGATACCCCAGGTCCAAAGGTCATGCTCTACTCCCACCTTCTTTAGCTGATGGTAGAGAGGTTCTTTCTTCTCCACTGACTTCTTTTCTTTGTTTCCCCTTTAAGGTAAACAAATATGACTTGAACAAAGGTGTGACTTGAGTGAGATTTTACATGAGCCATGCTCTCTTATAAGGCTGTTACTCCAGACACACTACTTCAGTCCTACTTCATTGATGTATACTGGTAAGAATTTACATCAATGGAGAATAACTACACCAGTTTACAAAATTTATGAATAATAGAAATTATATCCTAGCACATATTTTGGGGGGAGCTACAATTCAATAGATGACAGTCACCATGAGTTGTTGGCTCAGCAACAGACAACAGTAACTAATGTGGGGGGTAAATTCTTGAACTCTTGACATATCATAAGGTAATGTTAGACTATTACAAGGAAAGAAATCTTTCGTTCAAAATCAGTTACAACTAAACAAATAATACCAATTCAATCTTAGACTCTGTCCGTTGTTTTTCTTTAGAATATCCCTCACTAGTACGAGAGCAATAGTTGTCTACACTCAAAACAAAAATCAGACAGTAAAAATGTACCATTGTAAAGTAGGTTAAACTGAGAAGTCTGAAGTCTGAGCGAGAACAATTTTAAAGGGAGGCAGAGTGGAAGCAATATTAATAAAATCTGAAACAGCTTCCAAAGGGTGATTGGAGAAGCAGCTTAAATTTTCTTACTTTCTATAAGACTTTTTTGTGAAAGTCTGTCCTACCTGTCCCTGATTGGGTAGGGGACGGGGGGTGGGGGTGGATATAAATATATACTAGCAAGTTGTCAAATATATCCTTTTTATACATTTATGTTAAATGTTTTTACTCAAACTATTTTTGAATCTGCTGTTTTTAACTTCAGGAAACTGGGCCAAGGGTAGGGAGATTATTTACTGAGGGAAAAACAGCAACAAACAAACAAAACAACTGCCATTGACTCGATGTCAACTCATAGTGACTCTATAGGACAGGGTAGAACTGCCCCTGTGAGTTTCAGGGATAGTAACTCTTTACCTGAGTAGAAAACCCCGTCTTTCTCCCTCAGAAGCCCTCGTGGTTTCGAACTGCCTACCCTACATATAACCTCTGCTCCTGTGGAAAATATGGAGATAAATTAAATGATAGATGATAGATAGATAGATAGATAGATAGATAGATAGATAGATAGATAGACAGACAGAAGATAGAGGAGCTTGAAGGATAATGAAATTAGATGAATGTAGCATTCCTCACTCAGAATGGCATGCTGACATTACCTGGGCCCCATTATAGAATCAGAAGAGGTTTCAGCGTAAACCTGAAGTCAGACCTAGAGCCACAAGCATGGTCCCTGGAAGCAGGACTTCCAGGTCCCTGGAAGCAGGTGCCCTCTAGTGGCAGAGATGCGTAATGGGCGAACACTGAGACCTGCAAACGTGGTCGAAAACAATAGACAGACTCATCACATTGTACTTTTCACTTTCTGGCGTTTCCACACTCTTTCTTACATTCTGTGGCAACACACCTTACGGGTCATCATAAAATCTTACTTGTGAGATTCATGATGTACATGTGTTGGACAAATAGACATAATTTATGAATCTGTACCTAAAGTAAAATAGATAAGATTGACACGTTTAAACAGACACAGGAATCATCTTCGAATTTCTTAGTGCCGAAAGTGCTTTGTCTTCTTATCACTGGATGAGTCGCTGCACCGCTGTAACATGGTCAAAGTTCTCCTAAAATAATGTGCGGTATTGGGAAAGTCAAAGTGGTTCCTAAATACAGCCAAGAATCGAACCTAGTTCATGACAAGGAATTGTTCCTCTTGGCAAGAAAGGTATCCCTTCATTATTTCAGCCTCAACTGTCCCTCCCGATCATTGTGTTCGATCAGGCAATGGAGAAGTCTGACTTTATGTTTTGAAGTAGTGGCTACACAAACTACAAGGTAGGCAGTTTGAAACCACCAACCCCTCTGTGGGGAAAAGTTATAAAGCGTATTGTCTCTGAAACCCACAGGGGAAGGTTTTCGATGCTCTGCAGGCTCGCTGGGAGTCAGAAAGCACTTGGTGGCAGTGCGGATGGAAGGTTGGGGAAGAAGGCAGGACAGAAATGTTGGTGCATGGCCGTTTGCTCTACTGTCTCCCTAGGACTTGGTATGACCAGCCTACTTTGCCAGAATGGACTAACTTCTCTCCTTGATCGTCCTTGGTAAGATTAAAAAAAAACAACAACATTCAGAAACAATAAAGCAGCAACACAGAGATAAATCTGACATTCAAAATAACCTTATGTGAGAAAGAGAACAGATATTAGCATTCTCATCTCATATCTGAGGAAAGGGTGGGTAAAGATGTTGCAAATGAATTACTTGATTTGACTCTAAGTACTTTTTATTAATACTGAATCCAAGGTGGGGCAGTGGTTAAGCATTGGGCGTGATCTGCATGGTCGTCAGTTCAAAACCACTAGCATCTCCATAGGGGAAAGACTGGGCTTTTACTCCAGTCAACGTATACCTTCTCAGAAACTCACAAAGGGGCGGTTATGAGTCAACATCGGCTCAGAGTCCAGGAGATTTTTATTAATATTGACTTCGTTGCCAACCTTTGAAGGGAAATATATTTTAATTTAAAAAACAATATCTTAGGCTTCTCTTAAATAACAGAAATATCTGGTTTATATTTCCACATGGCAAAAACCACAGGAGCTTTAGATTGGCTGGGGCTTGGGACAGGCATATTTGCTTCAGTTAGCCAAGTCTGCCACCTGACATCTTGGAAGAAGTACAGCCAGAATGCTCAGGGGCCAGGATGGGAAGATGTCATCTCACCATTTCTGACATGTTTTCAGGACAGTCATCCGGAGAGACAGTTATCTGTCCCTAGAGGAGGACACCATGCTTGTGAAAGTAGAGAGAAAGTCAAAAAGAGGGAGATCTTCAACGAGATGGATTGGCACAGTTGCTGCAACAATAAGGACAATTGTGAGGATGGCCCAGGGCTGGACAGTGTTTTGTTCTGCGGTACATAAGGTCACTCGGAGTCAAAACAGATTTGATGGCACCTAGCAACAACAACAACACAGCAACGGATGTTTGCATCAATCACCTGAGGCTAAGAGACATTGTGACAAAACCTCTAAAGTTCGGAGGCTGACAGCAACACTGACTCATGTCGTGATCACATTGCATTTGATCTGTGATGACTACCAAACCAAAGCCATGCTCAATGTCATCAAATTGATTCCAAAGCATAGAAAACTACCCGTTTTGAGTTTCTGTGATTATAATCTTGCCAGGAGCAAGAGCCTCATCTTTCTCCTGCAGGTCAGATAATGGGTTCAAACTGCTGACTTTGCAGTTAGACACCCAATGTGTACCCTGTTTCCCCGAAAGTAAGACATCCCCCGAAAATAAGATCTACTTACAGATTTGCCTCTCGCTGAAATATAAGATATCCCCCAAAAATAAGACCTCCCCAAAAATGAGGCCCCCTGAAGCTACTGTAACTCTGGACTCTGGACTGTTGTGACAGGCGCTGCCACGCAGCTCACTGTTGGCCACAGCACAGCCAAGCAGACAGGAAATGCAAGGTCTCTTTTAATAAAACAATAAACAATAAATGTGTACCATATTCTTCTTCATGGAAAAATAAGATATCCCCTGAAAATAAGCATCTTTGGGAGCAAAAATTAATATAAGACACTGTCATATTTTTGGGGAAACAGGGTAAAGCCTACTGTACCACCAAAGTTCCTTGGGAGCACTACAAGTGGGATTTATTCCAGGATCCAGGTGGAGGAGAAGTCTGTTTGGAATATGCTGTTCGTGTTGAAGAGAGAAAAGAAAAATGGCCAAGTGGGGTCATTGTTGTAGATGCTTCAGGTAATTCATGGTTGTGTCACTTCTGTTCACATTCTTTAGCCAAAGAAAACTATAGGCCAAGATGACATCAATAAGACCATGGCATATACCTCCTCCAAAGAGAAGTTCTTTGGGTCATATGGCAATGTGAGGATTTATAAAATGTTTACAGGAAAGGAAGCAAATCATTGAATATACCGTAGACTGCCAGAAGAATGAGCCAATCTTCTTGGGAAAAGTAATGCCTGAATGCTCCTTAGAATTAAGGATGGTAAGAGTTTATCTAACATTCTTTAGAGAAGCTATAAAGATGGGCTTGTCTCTAGAGAAATACGTGCTTGATAAAATAGAATAAGAGAAAGCCATTCAACAAGATGACACATTGGCTTCTATAATGGCATCAGTCATGCCATTCATCCCTGTGGGGATGGTCCAGGACTGGGCAGGATGACATTCTGAAGTACAGTGGGGGCTTATGAGTCTGAACTGACTTTATGGAACCTAACAACAAGATCATCTCACAAGGGTTGCAGCAATCCATGGACAGAGAGCTGCCAGAGGGTCAGGCCAGATTCAGAAGACGACGTGGAACAAAAGATATTGTTGCTGATATCACATGGATCTTGGACAAAAGTAGAGAATATCAGAAAGATGCTTATTTGTGTTTCATTGATTATTCCAAGGCATTCAACGGTGTGGACCCTAATAAACAATGGATGACAATGAGAAGAATGGGAATTCCAGAACACTCATTTGTGCTCATGGGGAACTTGCTGATCAAGGGATAATTGTATGAACAGAAAAAGGGAATACTACATGCTTTAAAAGTAGGAAAGGTGTGAGATAGGGTTGTAACCTCTCACCATGCTTATTCAATCTGATTATTTGCTTAGCATATGGAATGATTATATGAACAAGAATGTGGATTATATGAACAAAAAGGTGGCATCAGGATGAGAGGAAGGTTTATTAACAACCTGTGAAATGCAGATGACACAATCTTGCATGGTGAAAGTGAGGAGGAACTGAAGCATTTGCTGATGAAGATCAAGGATTTTAGCCCTGAGTGCAGGTTACAGCTCAATGTAAAAAACACCCACATCCTAACAACTGGACCAGTAGGTAACATCACAATAAATGGAGAAATGGTTGAAGTTGTCGAAGTTTTTACCTTATTCAGATCCACAATCAATGTTCATCTGATAATTCATCTTGACAACCAGTCAAGAGATCAAAAGGTGTGTCACATTAGGTAAATCTGCTGCCCAGGCCTTTGTTATAGCATTGAAAAGCCAGATGTTACCTTGAGGAATAAGGCGTGCCTGCCCTAAGCCATCATATTTTCCATGGCCTCAATATCCAACATGTGAAAGTTGGATATTGAATAAGGAAGACTGAAAAAGCATTGATATATTTGAATTGTGGTGCTGGAGAAGAATATTGAAAGTACCATGGGCTTTCCAAAAGGACAACCCTCTCTGTCTTGGAAGAACTGACTAGAGTCCTTATTAGAGCAAGGATGGGGAGACTTCATCTGGACATGCTGTGAAGAAAGACCAGTCCCTGGAGAAGGACATCATGTTTGGTAAAGTGGAGGGGCAGCAAAAAGAGGAAAGCCCTCAAGAAGATGGATTGACACCATGGATGTGGCAGTAGGCTGAAGCAGGGACAATTGTGAGGATGTCACAGTACTGGACAAGGTTAACATTCGATTGTGCACAAGGTCATTCTGGGTCAGACCTGACTTGAGAGCACCTAACACAAACAAACAACGACATACAGGGACCAGGTATCATGCATGACTATTTCATTGAGAAATGATAGTTCCAGCTTTCGCTTCATTTGTTTAATCATTCCACCAATGTTGAATGTGGCAGATTCTGGAGACACAATTGTCAACAGCCCAGAATGCCCTCCTGTTCCTTCAGGAACTTACAGTTTACTGGAGAGGCAGACAAGTAAAGAGAGACTTGTGATATGGGTTACAAAGAGGCATGTAGTCATAAGCACAGGGGAATAAAGGGCCAAAAATTAAAAAAAATAAGGGTACCTCACCCAGACTTTGGGTTCTCCAAAGGGCTATTGGGGAAGTCATATGGGGGACCTAAAGGATGACTAATCTGGTTAAGGTAGAATAAGGCATGTCTCAGTCATGGAAAACTGCATCGCCTATGGTTTGGAACTGAGAGAGAGCATTGTCGTAGTTTTCAAACCGCTTGAAATTCCAAGAACATGCACAAAAACAGACACTATTGCCAAAAACCAAACATACACAAGTGCTTCTTTCGATGTCCAGGATGTCATTCTACTCTCCCTTTTGCCTTTGGAAACAAAGCTGTGGCCTTGGTTCTTGTGATAATTAAGGTTTGTGTCAAGTAAGCTGGGCCACAATTATCAGTGATATGGTAGTTATAATGTTGTGATTACCTATGATGAGATGTAACATGTAATCACCACTGAAGAGATTTGCTAAAAGTAACCAATCAATTGAAAGGAGGTTCCCTTGAGGGTGTGGCTTGCTTACAGTATAATTAGATAGTGTGAAAAAACACACTTTGTTTTGGCTGGGTCTGGACCATAACTTATCATATCACTTATGGTTCTTTGGACTTGAGTAAGTAGCCTGCTGCTCCTGGGATTTATCACCAGTCTGCCAGTTAGCGACCTGCTGTCTGACCCGAAACTCTTAAGTTCATCACCCCCTGCAGCTACAGGAGTTAAGCGAAGCCTCCAGTCTTGGCACCTGACCCATGGATAGAAAACCTGCCCTCCTCTAAAACTGTGTGGGACATGTCCTTGATATAAACCTCTCTCCATACATACACATACATGCTTTACTTGTTTTGTTTCTCTATTTGTTTATGGCCAATGATCTTGACCATGAATGACTGGACACCTGATGAACTTGAACTCACCTAACTCTCCTACAAGGACTATTTTATTGAGAAATAAAGAAAACTTGGCATTAGAAACTAAACCCTATTAAAGATGGGGTTCTGGGTGAATATCTTCAAAAATCTCCCGTGGTCCATTGAACTTTCTGAGTTCCCACCCTTCCTGACGCCTGGCATCTGTCCAGTATGTCAGTGTCTTTCCAATAAAATCTCTTGTTTCATTAAACCATTTTGAAGTAGGCTTGCGATATTTGCAACCAAGAGACTTAATTAAGACTGGCCTTGATATATCTAATTAGGAGATTATTAACATAATTCAGCAAAGGCTGAGGCTAAGCTGAGCTGGCAAGAGACCAAGAGAGATGGCTTTATAAGTCTACGTGACAAGACCCAAGAGTGTGGGGACTTCACTCACTGAAGATGTTGCAGATAATTTGGCTTCCAATGACTAAAGTGGTGCTTTTTTGCATAGCTAATCATATGGGGAGACTGTCCATAGTCCAACTATGTCCCTCAGTCCTGCCACTTCACTCCCACAGTCAGATGGGAGTCTTCCCTCTGTCCTCCAGACAAACCCCACTGTCTTTTGTTAGTTTGTTTTCTGTCTATTTGGAGTAGAAGGAGTTCAGTAACCTTTTACCTTTAAAAGATGAAAAGAGATAGTGCTGGCCTTCTATGACTCCGGGCAAACTTATATTGCACAAATCGGTTTCTCGTTTATGTGATTTAGACACATTTCCAGGGTTGGATTTTTATTATTCTTGTTTTTTACCTGTATGGAATGTGATGGCAGAGAATCCAAGAACCCTTTTATTTGAGAATTTCACTCAGATTCTAGACTTACAGGTAAAGAGAAGAAAATATTGGAAAGTGTTCATGTCTTCCTTTATTGGAAAACTAGTCTCACAATAAGAAATCATGGAAGAAGACATTTCCAAACACTAGTTAATAACTAAACTACTAGTGTCATCTCTTATTAGCTGTATGACTAAATAAGTCATTGTAGTAGTGCTGTTTGCAATATAAAATTTTGACCCATGCTATATAAATAACAAAACAGTATTCAAGAAGATCTTCTCTCATCAAAGGAAAACAAGGCTCAGTTACATAACAGATATTATGTTGTTATCTGCTATGAAGTCAGCCCTGACTCCCGGTGAACCCATTCCCAATAGAACAAAACAAACCTGGCTTTACTTCATTTTCAAGTTCTTGCTATTCGTAAGTTCATTGTTTTGATTACTGCTTCTTTTAAGTACATTCCAACCCAAGGGGCTTATCTTTCATCAATGTATTTGACGATGTATCTTGTGATCCATAGAATTTTCAAGGTCTGGAAGTAGATTGCTAGATCTTTCTTCTGATTCTGCCTTAATCTGAAAGTCCCACTGAAACCTGCTCGCAGTAGGCAACCCTATTGGCATTTCAAATACTGGTGGCTTCACTTCTACCATCAAAGCAAAGTGTAAGCCACCAAAGGCAAATTGACAGATGGATGGTAATTAAATATGTATATTACAGATGTGTTTAATTATTCTGAAAAAAATGCTGTAGGTTGGCCGTTAGATTGGGTTCTCTAGAGAAGTAAAACTAGTGAGAGTGAGTGAAAGAGAGAGTAGAAATTTATATCAAGAAAATGTCTTACCCGGTTGTAGAGGCAAGTCAATCATAACCTAGGCAAGTTGCAAGTCCATAGGTTAGATGTTAAACTGGTGGTTTCTGATTAAAGTTGCTTCTGGCTGATGAACCCCATTTCATCAGAGAGACCACAGACTAGTGGCTGCAGAGGTGATGAATCCAAGGTCAGAAATTCAGACTCATGACTGGAGAGGTTAATGAGCTCAGGGTTTGCAGGTCAGATGGTAGGCTGCTGATGGCTCCCACAATTGGCAGGTCAAGTACAAAGAAATGCAGGGTGACAAGCCAGATATAAAATCCAGACCCTGCAGAAAGCCAACAAGCTGTTCCACTGTGTCCAGTTTTATAGGAAGTAGGACATACCTCCAAAGAATCTTCCTTTCCATTGCAGCAGGGATACGACCTGAGTAGGGGGTTGCATTCCACCCAAATTTTAAAATTGATTGACTGCTCCTCGCAGATCCCATCGTGGAGTTTGTTACATTGTGTTATATTACATTGAGAGGATTACTAAATCTTAGATGATTTAGTAATACCCCCTGAGAATCCTGTACCATCCAAAATGACCCCAAACTTAACTATCACAACTGATAAAATCAGAAAAAGGGAAAAAAACTAAACACACATGCACACGCACACACACACACACACACATGAGTGCATACCTGAAGAATTAGAACCTAGAAAGAATAACTTGAAGTGGTTTTCTAAAAAGACAGAGGCAAGCAATTTGTGAGTTAAGTTACATCATTATTTTCATAAGAAGAAATTTAAAGTTCAAAATACATGTCTCACTCTGATAATGTGTACTGTTCAGTAAATAGAAATTATTTTGGCTCTTTGCAGAGTATTTGCCTTGGGATAACAGCGGAGGGTGATGCCAATGTAAGGTATTTTGAGTCTAGGACGCCAAAGATAGAGCATGGTTTGAACTGGTTCTTCCTAACCAGGCCTTAATATGCTAGTTTTTAGTTCCTTCTTCCTGGATCCTCGGACTATCTCTGCTTACTTGTTTTCTTCTCCTTTTTTTTTGACTTAAATTGTCCAGGATTGGCTCACTTTGTTTGCAAGTAAATAACCTTCAGTATGAATAACACCTCCCAACAAAGAAAACAAAAGCCATCACAACTGGACTAATGAGTAACATCATGATAAATAAAGAAAAGATTAAAGTCATCAAGAATCTCATTTGACTTGAAACCCCAATCAACCCCAATGGAAACAGCTGTCAGGAAGTTAAAGGATTTTTGCTTTAGGCAAATCTCATGCAAAATGCCTCTTTGTAGTGTTAAAAAGCAAAGATGTCACTTTGAAGACTAAAATGCACCTAATCTAAGCCATGGCATTGTCAATCTTTGAATGAGTATGTGAGAGCTGGGAAATGAGGAAGAATAAAGAAGAAAAGTGCCATGGGGACATATAAAAACCTTAGCTATATGAATGAATTTGAGCTCGTACAATCAATTTTTATGATGCAGTCGTGTTTGATTCTTACCCCCATGAATGAGCCACTGAAGATATAGGTGCGATAGTGGTGTGATGAAGAAAGCAGACGGTGCCCAAGTAGCGCAAAGAATAGCAGTTGGGGGTCTTAAAAACTTGTGTTAAACCAAGAAACCATCTATGTGAGATGTCATCTAAGTCCGCATAGAAGAAGTACACCAGCCTGTGTCATCCCAGGACTATACAAAAACAGGGGAGAATATTATATTAGAGCTTGAATTCTGAGCACTCCATTTGCAGAAGGCTATGAATGACAATAAAAGCCCCAAATCCATTTGCAGACTCTCCACCTGGGTTAATCTGCTGAAACTCCTGACCATTGATCAGCAAGGTGAATAGCTCTGCTATCAGACAGAGTGCATTGAAAGGTGAATTATTGCAGATCTAGGTAGGTTAAAATATAACATTATTTGTTTTCCATTCTGACCTATTTTAAATTTGTTTTCGTTTTTATTATTATCTGCCTTTTTTATTGAGTTTTTTCTTGTTTGTTTCTTTGGTATGGTTTTCTTTGTATGAAATCCAGGATAGGTACATCTATAGAGACAGTAACTAGATTAATATTTTCTTACGCTATAGATAGGGGAAGTTGGGGAAAATGTGGAGCGAGTAATAGGTACAAAAATGCAGAACATGTTCTAAAATTGAGTGTATTAATAATTGTACATACAGACCTTGAAGTTAAACCCCAAACAATTAGGGCCATCAGTGAGGGAATTGGGACTAACTTGAGAACTTTGGCATAGGGAATACATAGGCTATCAGAAATAGGGAAGGACACAAACA
>NW_022109768.1:14715290-14725875 GCF_000313985.2 Echinops telfairi | reverse complement strand
TAATAAAATGATTTTTTTAAAAAACCCAATTGTATAGAACCTAAATTATATGTAAACAAAACTTAAAATTAAAAATAATAAGGGGGGCATATAAATATGCTTAAAACACATACACAGTCCCAGGGCATTCTGATGCACTCCTAGAGAGGGGCTGGGCAGCACAGTTCCTGGATACAATACATGTCTTTGAGAGTGGAAATGCATAAAACAGTATAGACAGGAAATTTAATTTATACATTTAGCAAGTATTTGAGAATGTGCTACTCTTGTTTTTGAAACAGAAAATAACATATGCAGAAATTCTTTTTTCTCTACTTACTCTATCTGCAAACTTAACTTGAACATTATTTTTCTTATGAATAAAATAACTTTGTATTTACCATGTGAAATAAGTCATACAAAGTAAAGATTCAGCAAGCACTCTCCACATATAACCTTTAGCTGCTATCTAGTGAAGTGGAACTGAAGGGAAGAATTTGTGTCTCTTCTAGCCATATTTAGTTTGGTTAATCCCACCAAATGACTTTTTCCTGATGGCTCTAGGTAAGAAAGTGGGGGTAAGATACTGATTGAATTATATGATTTAGTTATGAATGATTGTTAAAAGACTTCATTGTGATTACCATCCTGCTTGGCATAAAATGAGCCATCACAGAAGCAGAAGGACGTACCTTATTAGCTGCCAAAAGCTTGGAGTAGAGAAAGTACTTTAGAACCTAGTATCTTTGCACATTAAACCTCTTGGATCCAGGAGACAGCTTTGACATCAGAGGAATAGCAAAAGCAGAACCATGAGCCAGATGATAGTTAATGAACTTGAAACAAAACGATGGACTTCCCAGTTCACAAAGCAAGTAAAGCTGTATGTTTGGGGGCAGAAGGCTGGCTTGTAGAGTAGCAGCCTCTGGGCCCTTAATTGGAGAGGCTGGGTTTGTGACCCACAGAGCTAGAGCTGAATGTCATAGAGATGAGGCTTGTGGCAGAGTGGCATGCCTTTTGAGTATTTATTGGCAGCCGTAAGAAAGCTTTGTAATGTTGCCTGAGCCAGCCAGAGGGACTGAGGGCCAGAGAGAGGCCTGGCAGTAGGCATGGCACAGAAGAAACTATCCTCTGACTGAAAAACAGTATGCTGAGCATTTTGCCCCTGAATTGTATTCTGTTAACTTCCCTAATAAATCCCACAATGTTGAGTATTGTGTGACTTCTGTATGGCCACTGCAATGAATTATTTAATCCAGAAATAAAGTAGAAAATTCTGTGAGAGATAGAGCAATAAATTTAGAGAGAGTTGTGGGAGACAAGACAGAGACTTCTTGTAAGATCAGAGGTTGAAAATAAAATAGGGGCCACATGTTACTAGATTTACCAAACAGGGTTACTTGCAACTTTATAACTCTTTAATATTCAATTTTTGTTTTAAAGTGGCATCACTTTGAGTTAATAGAAAGGGCTATCATACAGCTCACATACTATAGTTTTGGGGATTGCTATTGGTTCCTTTTTTAGCAGCAGGTTCCTGGGTAAGTGGATGTGAGCTGTGCTTTGTATAAAGACTGACAGAGTTTCCACTTTGCTACATGTTTCTTTTGAATGAATAAATCTCAGTAATAATGTCTGGCTGACAATTTTTCCATAGAATTATCTGGCTATGTGGTAGTACACATTGAAAGACTTTGGATTTTTTGAGTCAGAAACTTCACATCTAAGAATTTACCTTAATTCTATAATGCTGAAAGAGTACAAATACTTGCCTCCAAGAATAATAGGAAAAAACCACATAACCCACAATAGAGAAATGTTTTAATCAATTATGATGAACTATTAAGCAGGTGCCACAGTTGGCCTGTGTGCTAAGCATTGTGCTTCCAACCACAAGGTCAGAGGTTCAAAACCACCAGCCATTTCTTGAAACAAAGATGAGGCTATCTGTTCCTGTAAAGACTTAAAGTCTCAGAAACCATATAGAGAGAAGCTATGAGTTGGACTCAACTTCATGATAGGGAGAACTATTAAGTGGCCAGTAACAACAATGTGGTAGAAGGATACGTAAAGACAATGAAATATATTCACATTTTACTGTTAAAATCCAACACAAGAGCTGTCCCCATGACCTGGCAAGGAAAGCTTCAGCCTTTCTCACACCCCAAAAAAGAAGGCTCAAGTTGTCTCAGCCTGGCAAGGAAGACCCTGGTCATTTCTATAAGCTTGAAAGGAAGCCCTCAGCCTCCTCTGTTCTCCATCGGGAAAAACTCTGACTGTCCCAACCTACATCCTAGCAAGACAAATCCAACTACACCTATGTGACCCAGAAACCCTCTCAAATACACCATGATACTGCAGAAACAGCAATGAATCAGTTTACATATACACACAAAAAAGAAATGTCTCTGGAACTACCAAAAATAAAATTCAGAAGAATGGTATTCAGGCACTTTCAATGGAAGGAAGAAATGTTTATGAGAACAATGACAAAATAGAAAATCTGCACCAACAGAATACCAGAAGATAAAAATAAGATGATGAACTTAGAAAACATGGTACAAAAATTAGACAAAATTCCAGAAGATAAATAATAAGAAAACAGAATTAGACAACAGAGTAATAGAATTGAAAAAATGGAAAATTTTATTAGTGAGCTTGAGAGCCATTCCATCAACTACAACTGACAAGACAACAATCAACAAAAATATCCAAGGAATCTGAAGAAAGTTTAATAATTATCTGGGGCACTATAAAAAGGAACAACCAAAAAAAGAGGAACAACCTGTGTGTCACTGGGATTCTGAAACGGGAAGAAACAAAAAGTCTACAAAGAAAAAAGCAGAAGAAATCAGGGAAAGAAACTTCCCTAACACCATAAAGTAGGAGAAAATGACTCTTCAAGAAGCTGAGAGAATCCCAAACAGAATAGGTGCCAAAAGAAAAACATCACGACATATTGTCGTCAAACTCTCCAATATCAAAAAAAAAGAGAGAATTCTGAGAGTAGGTAGGGGGAAAATGTCACCTACAAAGGAAAACCAATAAGATTAAGCTCAGATTTCTCAGCAGTAATCATGCAGTTAAGAAGACAATGGAGTGACATATATAAGATCCTGAAAGAGAAAAAAAAAAACATTGCTAACCAAGAATCTTAGCAAAACAATCCCTCAAATATGAGAAAGAGATAAAAGTATTTCCAATGATAAACTAAAAAAAATTTGGGACCACAAGACCAGCTGTGTTAGTCCAGGTTGCCTAGCAAAACAAATTCAGAGACACTCCTATAGGTATACAAAAGAGCTTTATATCAAAGAGCAATTGTATGTTAAAAAAAAAAAAACATCCAAGTCAAGTCCAGATCAAGTTCACAAATCCAATATTAGTCCATAAGTCCAATACTAGTCCATAAATTCCACTTTAGACTCATGTAGCCACGCACAACAATGCCAAATGCAGGAAGATCACAGGTTAGTGGGTGAAAAGTCTTGTGGATCCAATGGCAGTGGATGCATCGCCAGGGCTCTGGCTGTCATCAGTGTGGCTCCATGTGGCTTGTCAACAGAAAGGTGAAGCAGAGAGACAGTGTGGCCCTCCTCCAGGGAGAAAGAGAGGAAGTTCCCAGAATCCTCATGAGACGGTTACATCCACAAGGAAGCATCATCACTCTGTGACCTGATTGTCCCTTCATTCTATTTATCAAGTTGATGTGAAATTAAGTAACTACCACACCAGCATACAGAAATACTAAAAGAAACACTCAGAACAGAGAATCAACAACAGCGGAGGAACCTGAGATCAGACATACAAGACAACACCATTGAGAAATCAATGAACTGAAAACAGTTCAGAACAGTACACAAATAGAGAAAGAAATAAGAAGTGAATAAAACCACCCCAAGCCCCACTCACATATAGCAAAACTTGATAAGCACACATATCAAGAATGAAACTGAATGTTAATAGATTAAATGAACTAGTCAAAAGACAGAGTATCAAACTGGATAAAAACTCAAGATCTATGAATATATTGATTATAAAAATTATCTTAGACACAAAGACAAAAACACTAAAAATTTAAAGAATGGGAAAAATATTACCAAGCTAATGGAAGCCCAAATAAGCAAGAGTAGCATTATTATCTTTAATAAAAATACTTGAAGGCAAAAAATATGAGACAAAAAATGACACTTCACAATGATTAAAGGAAAATAGAACGAGAAGACATAACCATAAAACCATTTATGCACCTTTGAAATATGTTGATCAAACTCTTACAAGGTTGAAGAGAGACACAGGCAGTGAAGTAATAATAGTAGAACATTTCAATACACCACTATTGAGGAAAGAGAGAGCATCAGGAAAGGAACTCAATAAAGACACAGAAGAACTAAACAGCACAATTAACCAACTGGTCCTCCCAAACCAAACAGAGCACGCTACCCCACAGCAGAAGACTATACATTCAATCAATGCACCTGGAACATTTTCCAGAATAGACAAAATGTTAGGTCATGATGCAAACTTCAAAAAAAATTGAGATTTGATGCCCCATTTTCTCAGACCACGATGCTACAAAACTAGAATTCAATAAGAGAAAGAAAGGGGACAAAAATCAAATGTATATAAACCGAGCAATGAACTGCTTTAAAAAAATGAATGGTTAATAGATAAAATAATGGATTATATTTTTCAATTCCTTGAAACAAATGAGAATGATACATTGCAATACACCATGATCAAGAGGGATTCACCCTATGTACTCAGGGATGGTTCAACATTAGAAAAATGATCAATGTAATCCACCATATAAACAAAGCAAAGAATGAGAACCACATGTTCATATCAATTGATGCACAATAAGCCTTTGATACTATCTAATATGCATTTCTGATAAAACACTCATCAAAATAGGAATAGAAGGGAAATTTCTCAACACACAAAAAAAGAAATATATGAGAAACCAAAGGCAAAGATCTTGCTCAACAAATGGTGCTGGAAAACTTGAATTTCGATCTGTAAAAGAATGAAACAGGACCCATACCTCATCCCATGTACAAAGATGAACTCAACATGGAATAAAGACTTGAATATAAATCCCAGAGCTAGAAAGATCATCAATGAGAAATAGGGACCCCTTTAAGGGCTATGATTCAGAGCATAGACATACTCTAAAATATAACAAAAGATACACACACAGTAGAAGTCAAAACTGATGACTGAGACACTAAAAAACTAATAATGCAATTAAAAAGTGGGCAAACATGTCAAGCAGACCATTCAGCAAAGATGACGCCCAAATGGTTTAGCAAACATGAAAAATTATTCACTGTCATTGCACTATTTGGGAGTTGCAAATCAAAACAGTGATGAGATATCATGTTGCACTGATAGTGACAGCCCAATTTAAATATAGAGGGGGGGAAACAGGTAGCAAAAATTACTGGAGAGGGTGTGAAGATATGAGAACTGTCATGCACTGTTGGTGTGACTGAAAATATCTGCAGCCATATGTCTGTAAGGTTATCTTATATTGATGGTTTGTGTGTCTTATTGTGCTTCTATAAAGTATGCCATGGGTATTTCAAATTCCAGCAAGGAAGACCAAAGTAAGCAGTTTTCAGCAGTTTCCAGACTAAGAACAGACAACAAAGAAGGGTCCAGTTCCTTACTTTGAAGGAAACCTCTGTTGAAAACCTGATGCCTAGCTTCAAGACATTATCAGATTCAGAAAGCTTAGATAATGGAAGCAGAACATTTTCAGAGATAGAGCCAGAGGATGGACCCCTCAGGTCCGACGGCACTGGAATTGTGCCTGAGAAGGAGCCCATTTCTCAGAGTGAGGCCCACCATGGTGACATTGAACCAGTTAAAGCCTCTGGGAGTGGAGCCTTCGGATGTTCATTTACTGAAAACGCACAACTCAGGCTACAGAGAAACAGCTGAACAAATCTGGTAGTGATCATAAACTGGATGTGGAAAGTATGAATCTAGGAAATTTAGAAATAATCAAAATGAAATGCAATGGATAAAGGTCTATCTCCTAGGCATTAATAAGATGAAATGGATGGGTATTGATCATTTTGGATCAGAACATCATATGACTTACTACGCTGGAAATAACACAATCAAGAAGAATGGGTAGCATTCATTGTCAAAAAGGACATTGAAAAATCAATCATGAAGTAAAATGTTATCTGTGACAGGATTATATCTATCCACTTGCAAGGAAATCCAATCAATACAATTATTATTCAAATTTATGCACCAACCACAAAACCTAGTAAAGAAGAAATCAAAGAATTCTACCAACAACTTTGATCAGAAATTGATCAAGCATGCAATCAAGATGCATTGAAAACTATTGCCCATTGGAATGCAAAAGTTGGCAATAAATAGGAAGGAACAGTAGTTGGAAAAAATGAAGTTGGTGATAGAAATGAAGCTTGAGTGCATGATAGAATTATGCAAAACCAATGACTTTTTTTCAACAACACGAAGGTGACTATACACATGGACATCTGAAGATGGAATACACAAAAATCAAATGGACCACACCTGTGGGAAGAGACAATGGAGAAGCTCAATATCTACAGCTAAAACCAGACAAGGGGCTGACTGTGGAACAGATCATCAAGTGCCTGTATGTTAAGTTCAGGATAAAGCTGAAGAAAATTAAAACAAGTCCACAAGAGCCAAAATACTACCTTGAGTCTATCCCACCTGAATTTTGAGCTGGAGAAGGCAAAGCCAAATATTAAATGAAATGTATAAAAATCTAGAACTAGAAAATCAAAGTAGAAGAACATGTTCAGCTTATCTTAAATGGAAAGAATGCAAGAAAAAAATCCAAGTTTCATGTTGCCATCTTGAAAGACTATGGGCAAAATATTGAATCAAAAGAAGATGAAAAGAATATACAGAGTCATTGTACCAAAAAGAACTAGTCGACATGCCACCATTTCAGGAGGTAACAGATGGGCAAGAAACAATGGTGTTGAAGGAAGAAGCTCAAGCTGCATTAAAAGCATCAGCCAAAAACAAGGTTCTAGGAATTGATGGAATACCAACTGAATTGTTGAAATATTTCAACAAACTGATGAAGCCTAGGAAGAACTTGCTCTTGTTTGCAACTAACTGTATGATATCCATATTTGCACCTATTTCAAAAAAATATAGCTCGACAGAATGCTCAAACTATAGAACAATATCACTGATCTCACATACAAGTAAAATTTTGCTGAAGATTATCCAACAGCAGTTTCAGCAGAGCATTGACAGGAGTCTGCCAAGTTTCAGACCAGATTCAGAAGAGGTGCTGGAATAAAAGACACCATTGGTGATGTCATATGCATCTTGGCTCAAAGAAGAGAACACCAGAAAGAGGGTTACTTGTTTTCCATTGACTCTGCCAAGACTGTAGATCAGCGATCTCAACCTGTAGTTCGCAACCCCTTTGGGGGTTGAACGACCCTTTCATAGGGGTCGCCCGATTCATCACAGTAGCAAAATTACAGTTATGAAGTAACAATGAAAATAATTCTATGATTGGGGTGGGGGGTCACTACAACATGAGGAACTGTATTAAAGGGTAGAGGCCTTAGGAAGTCTGAGAACCACTGGTGTAGCTCATAAACTATGCACACCACATTGTACTCAAGCGGAACTTGTACATTGATCAAGAGATGGCTGTGTGAAGAGAACAAGGGAATGCTGTTTGGTTTAAAATCAAGAAAGATTGTGTCATCCACATATCAGCCTTCCTCCAATCCTGATGGATTCATCCAATTCAGGTTCTCTGATAACTTGCTCAGCATAAAGATTGCATAAATATGGTGGTGAGAAGATACAACCCTGGTGCACACCTTTCTTGATTTTAAACCAAACAGCCTTCCCTTCCTGAAAGTGAGTCGGGCTTCATCAGCACTGCTGATACAGATAAAGGATTGCAGCTTTTAGTATGAATTAAGACTCAAAGTGAGGAAGACCAAAAGTCCTTACAACTGAACCAGTATATAGCATCGTGATAAACGAAGAAAAGGTTGGTGCTATCAAAGATTTCGTCTTGCTTGGATCCACAATCAAAACTCATGGAAGCAGTCGCCAGATCAAAAGACATGCTGCATTAGATAAATCTGTTGCAGAAGACCTCTTCAGAGTCTTGAAAAACAAGGATGTTACTTTGAGGTCTAAGGTGCATCTGACCCAAGTCTTGGTATCTTTCATTGCCTCGTATGCATGTGAAAGTTGGGCACTGAATAAGGACATGAAGAAGAATTCCATTTGAATGGCGGTGCTGGAGAAGAATATTGAGAGCACCAGGACAGACCAATCTCAAAGGACAGACCAATCTGACGTGGAAGAAGCCAGGCACTCCTTGGCAAGATTTCATCTTCCATACATTGGACAGTCTATACCCTAAAGATGTAAGAGTGATATCAGATATAGACCTATACACTCCATGTTCATGGCAGCACTGTTCACAAGAGCAAGAAGCTGGAGATGGTCCAAAACCTCACCATCAGAAGAATGGATAAAGAAACCTTTGTACACACACACACTCAAAACACAAAACATCTCATGACATGGTTGGATCTGAAGAACACTATGCTGAGTGAAGTTAGTCAAAAACAACAGGGCAAATCTGGTGTACCTCCAGCTCTGGGGGAGAAAGATTGGACTTTCTGCTCCAGTAAATAGTTGCAGTCTGAGAAACTCACGGGGGGTGGGGGGGTGTCACTATGAGTCAGCAGTGATTTGAAGGCAGTGAGTTGGGGTTTTGTGGGGTGGGGTGGGGAGGTGCTGGCGGTTGGGGCAGGATACGGATAAACACCAAGACAAAGACTTACATACCAAAGGGAATAGACTGTTGCGGTTTACTAGAGCAGCAGGGCAAGGGTGGGAAAAGAAACAATGGACTACAGGTTGACAGGTCTGGACTGGAGTAAAAGGGAACATCGAGAAGAGAAATCAAGAGAAGAGACTGGCAGAGAATATAAGGCCCATGGATGCTATAAACCACAGGGGATGGTTTGAGCTGTTGAATGTAGAATTGAGAGTCTGAAATGTAAATTCCCCCATCTAATTCATGACAAAATTTTTTTATTTGAAGAAGCCCAAGTTGCAAACTAACGTTTTCTATAATTTACTCTTGTGGAGAACTATCTATATACAGAAATTCAAAGAAACAAACCTTAAACAAATATATTCTCAAATAATGTTTTTTTCTTTATCTTATGAATGAATTTCCCATGATGAAAATACACTGTCATTTTCTAATAAGAAAAATCAGTGAGAGTAGCAGAATTTTAAAAAAACACAAGATAAATTTCATTTATGCCCCTGTAGATTTCATTCAGAAATAAAATTTTGGCTTTGTAATTGGCTTTTTTTTTTACTCTTTTAAATAAAATACAAATGATTATTTTTGTACTAGTAATGATATATTTTCATGATAGAAAATTTAATGAGAAAAGTAGAAAAATCCTTTCCATTTGATAATATATTTTTTCAGTCATTTCGAAAATTTATATCTATAAAACTAGTTCACCCACAGGAGTGTAATTATACAAAATATCACTCTCCCAGGAACCCTGGTGCCTAGTGGTTAAAAATCCTTTGGTAACTGAAGGTTGGTGGTTCAAACACATCAGCCACTCTGTTAGAGAAGAGATGGCAATCTGTTTCCTAAAATATTTACACCACTGGAGACCATAGGGGACACTTCTACTCTGTCCACAGAATCACTGAGTCAGAAACAACTTGCCAGTGAGTTGTCCTGACTCATAGCAACCCGTGTCCAATAGAATGAAGTACTGTCTAGTCTTGCTCTATCTGTACAATTATTTTTATGCTTAAGTTTATTTTTGCACTGTCAATAGATCCAGTTGAGGGTCTTCCTCTCTTTTTGCTGACTTTACCAAGCAT
Source organism: Echinops telfairi (assembly GCF_000313985.2). Taxonomy (NCBI): domain Eukaryota; kingdom Metazoa; phylum Chordata; class Mammalia; order Afrosoricida; family Tenrecidae; genus Echinops; species Echinops telfairi. The sequence goes on along the minus strand of NW_022109768.1, from coordinate 14,715,969 downwards.
GATGCCCCTCTCTAGGAACTGCTTTCTCCTAATATCATGCCCAAAGAAGTCCATGATAAAGTCTCAGTAACCTCCCTTCTAAGCATCATTCTGGTTAGACAGATTTGTTTGTTCTTCTGGGAGTCCACGGTACTCTCGATATGCTTCACTAACACCGTCATCCAAACGAGTCAATTCTTCTCATAGATTCCTTATTCATTGTTCAGCTTTCATATGCATATGTGGTGACTGAACATACCAGGACTTGAGTCAGGCACACCCTAGTCCCCAAAGAGACATCCTTGCTCTGCAAAACTTGAAATTGGTCTTATGCAGCAAATTTACCCAAAGCAATACATCATCAGTCGATTTCCTGACTGCTGCTTCCATGAGCATCGATTGTGAATCCAAGCAAAATTAAATCCCTGACAATTTCAAGCATTCCTCCGTTTTCATAATATTTATTGGTTCAGTGGGGAGGATTTGGGTATTCTTTACATTGAGTTGTAATCCACACTGAAGACTATCTTTGATTTTCATCAGCAAACGTGTCAAGTTCTTCTCAATTTCATGAAGAAGGTTATGTCATCTACATATTCAAGATTGTTAATAAGCCTTCCTCCAATCCTGGTGCTTCATCCTTTATCATATAGTCCAGCTTCTTGGGTGATTTGCTCAGAATACATGCTCCTCTAGAGGT
>NW_022109768.1:14687496-14715150 GCF_000313985.2 Echinops telfairi | reverse complement strand
GGAGCGATGGAAAACTAGTAACTTTATTCTCAACTTTGATCGCTAGAGGTCAGCAAAGTCATAGAGATTATTAGTGGTTTCTTGGGGGTTGCCCCCCCCCCTCCCTTTTTCTTTGGAGAGGCACAGAGAGATGTTTCTGGCCTCCTGTTATGTCGTTTTAAGCATTTACTGGAAGACCTCTTACTGCTTAGTCTTAAGGAGAGTAAACTGTTTGGACTAGTTTTTTCTAACATTAAATATTCTCTGAAACAGACAGCCATCTATCTGTGGGACTATTCAAAACAGACGGGTGTTTCTGGAGAATGTGATTTATTTCCTCCTCTGATACCAAAGGGCCTATTGGCTGATACCCGCTGAATGTGAGTTCTGAGTAATGTTGTTGAGACAGAACCACAGAACCCCCAGCAGCAGCGCACACCGTTTCAAATGAAACAGCATGGACCATTTCAGGAAAAAACGTTGTGCCTTTACTGGTAACATGTGTGGTGTGTGAGGGCTTCAATGAAGCAGAACATTCAAGAACACCCATGGCATCTTTTGAATAACAGACCACACTACCTTTTCGCATGTTAATGATCCTGCATTCTAAAAACTTCAACAAAAGCCCAACTACTTCAGATCCTTAACTTATGGAAAAGCAGGGGAAATTCAAACACGTATTGGGATCCTGCATACATTCCACGAAACTGCCTTACTTCATAGGGTTCATTAAGCCGTGGTAGAAAATAGACAAGAACTAATTTCAGTGTCCTTAGCATGCTCACATTTGAGGGAGAGCTGTTCCATGTTAAAAGATGTGGTTTCTGTAATTAAACAAGATGCGGTTATATGGAAGTTTTAAGTTTGTCAGGAGTTAAATAGGGGGGACAAATATGTAATACGTGAGAAACCTCTCATCTTTTCAATGTTTCTGCTAATAATGGATAAATTATTTACCTGCACATGTAGATGAGTTCGTGTTTGAATGCTTAACCCTGAGAAGCTAAGCAAACCATTCCTTTCCATAAGGGCTTCTGGTGCTCAGATACCTGACAAGTCCAAGGTTAAGGCTTTGGCACGAGGGATTTCAAGCCAACATCAGTGTGATATATTTTGCATTCAGACTTGTTCCTTATTTGGTGGACTTCATTCGACTTTGATCTTGGTTAACTTTGAAGTATTCAAGGTTCCCACTTTCCATAAGTTGTTTTTGTTGTTTTTTTTTTAACTTAAGTCAGACGGGCACGCAAAGGAAATTGAAAAAAGTGAAACAACTAGACACAGTGAGTTTTATATTTTCACTACTTTGTTTAGAGTAGCACGTTGCCATACTTAAAACACTTCACATCAGCGAGTTATTTATTGAGTTGTAAATAAAAGTCACATTTCCCACTGCATCTCAGGAGACGCATTTGGAAACATGCTTTTGGAAACCTGTTGTGTGATTCGTGTGAAAGGTTTGGTTAAACGCAAGACTACAGATTGTGTGTACTTAATGATGTCCAAAACAATGATTGCCATGGAATAGCTGTTCATGTAAGGGAAATATTGACATAAGAATTCTAATATTTGAGACCTTATATCTGAAAGGAGGTCCTTTCATGGAGGTACATAAGCTATGTATTCCAAAGTCTACTAGAAACATATGCATGCAGTCTTATAAAATGATTTTTATAAAATGGTTTTATACAATAATTCAGCCCTCTATCTCAAGCACCAATTTCAATGTCACTCTTACTATGTTTCAGACTGAGGGGACTTAGTTTGCATTATCATAAAGATATTTTCACTTTAAAATGAAGTACACATTAACATGCAAATTAAATTAAATGATTAAGAACCAAGTACTAACCAAAAGGTTCAAATCCACCCAGGAATTCTACAGGAGAAAAGACCTAGTGATCTGATTCCATAAAAATTATAGCCTAGTTATCCCTCTAAGGATCCCTGGTAGCCCTGTGGTTTGGGTTTTAAATTGCTAACCCCAAGATCAGCACAACGGTTCAGACCCACTCGTCACTCTTGAGGAGAAACATCAAGCTATCTGATCCCATAAAGATTCACAGTTTCAGAAACCCTATATGGAACCCCTATGAGTTGGAATTGACTCAGGGCAATGGACTTGAGTTGTGGCAATGGAAAGGCTATGGGAAAGTTCTACTCTGTCATAATGAGTTAGAACACACAGCAGCAACACAATGATACATGCGTATTAGTGGTTCAGTGGTAGAATTCTCGCCTTCTAAGCAGGCCTTCTGGGTTAGTTTCTTGTCCAGTGTCCCTCCTGAGCAGCCATCCCTCTGTCAGTGGAGGATTATATGCTGCTACGATTTTGAACAGGTTTCAGTGAAGCTTCTAGACTAAGACAAATTAGATAGCCCCGGTGGTCTACTTTTACAATTTTGCTAAGGAAAATGGTTGGAGTTGAGGGCCAACTTGATAGCAGCGAACAACAGCCCACCTGCTCGCCTAAGAATTGGTTTTGTATTATTCTTTTTAAAAAAGTGTTTATTAGAGGGTATTAAATTTTTAATGCATTTTCAAACTCAGTGGATTCACTGAGTCACATGCAGGCATCCCTTCATTGCTCCTCTGATTCTGCGCTAGTTACCTTTCTCTCTCTATGCCTGCAAAGTAGAGCTTTGCTCTCTTAAAGAGAACACTAAATGGATGACATCCCTGAGCACTTGCAGGGTGTCCAGAGGCAGCTAATAACAGTTGTAAGAAGACCATCGGGGTAAGATGGGGGGGGGGATGACTGACCTCTGACTTCACAAAGGGGAAGAAAAATCTTCTCAGCTGCCCCACAGTCAAGCCTGTCTCTGGTCCTGGGCCTTTTGACCTGGCCTCTACCCTGTTCCGGCAATGTTACAAAGGTCTTCTAGCCCTGTTGATAAATACTCATAAAGCACTCCAACCAAAAAGTGCTTAGCTCTCATTCCATGGGTCAGCAGGCCTAGCTCCCCCAATGAAGAAGCTAAAGGCACTCCACTCTGCAAACAAGCCTCCTCTCCAGAAGCACTGAGCTTTCCTTACTCCCTGGGCTGGGAAGCCCACCACTCTGTGTTGTCCTCTGGTTTGGGGCTATTGCTATTCCTGTGAACTTCTCTGGTGTTAGCTTTCTATCCCTGGGTCAGGTAGTTCAATGCCTAGGAATCTCAGGGTCCAACAGATATGTTCCATTGCATGTTCTTTTTTCTGGATGGTAGTGAGCTTTTCCCCATTCTGGGGGTAGTAGCTTTTCCCCATTCTGCTGCTGAGCTGAATGGCAAAGTGGATCAATTCCCACAATATAGGTTATTTATAATCACAATAAGTTCTGTCAGCAACCATTCATGACTCACTCATATAATCCTATCAGTATTTCCCCCCACTTTCTCTTTCCCAGACCCATCAGGCTTACTTTTGTTTTATTAACTTTGTAAAAGGCATTCCACCACATGGATCATAACAAACTATGGATAATATTGTGAAGAATGGGAATTCCAAAATGTGCTCATGCAGAATCAATGAGTTAATCATTTGAACCTAACAAGGGAATATTGTGTGGTTTAAAATCAGAGTTGTAGATTTTCACCATACTTAGGCTGAGCAAATAATCCAGGAAACTGGATTTTATGAAGAAGAATGCAGCATCAGGATTGACAGGTCTACTAACAACCTGTGCTACATGGAAGGGACAACCTTGTTCATTGAAAGCGAAAAGGACTTGAAGCACATGTTGATGAAAATAGAAGACTGGAATCTTCAGTGTGGGTTACAATTCAATGTGAAGAAAACAAAAAGCCTCACAACTGGGCCAATATGCAACATCACAACACCGGAAGAAACGATTGTCCGAAGTTGATAAAGAGTTCATTTTGCTGGATCCACAATCAATATTCATGGAAGCAGCAGTCAAGAAATCAAATGACATATTGTACTAGGCAAATCTACTGCATGAGACCTCTTTCAAGTGTCAAGGAGCAAAGATCTCACTTGAAGGACTAAAGTCTGCCTGACCTAAACCATGATATTTCCAATTAGCTCATATACACGTGCAAGTTGGATGATGAGTGAGAAGACTGCAGAAGAAATGTTTCATTTGAAATATTGTGTTGGTAAAAAATATTGACAATACGGTGCACTTTCAAAAGAACAGATAAATCTGGGAAGAAGTATGCACCTTAAAAGGGAGGATGGCAAGACATCATCTTAGTTTCTTTGAACATGTTATCATCAGAGACTGAAAAAGCACATCATGACTGATAAAGTAGAAGGTCGGCAAAAATGAGGAACACCCTCAGGAACTAGACTGACATAAAGTCTGTAACAATGGCCTCAAACATAACAACAGTGTAGGTGGCTCAGAACCGTGCTGTGTTTCATTCTGTTTTACGTATGGTTGCTATGAGCTGGAACCAATTGAATGGCACCAGACAACATTAACAAAACAATCATCAGGAAAAAGTCATTTAGTGGAAGTTCCAAAAACTATGGCTAAAAGAACCATATCAAATAATGCACTGAACCATATTACAATTTCTGTCCTACTTCAGAAAAAACAAAATATATTAATCATCCTTCAGGTTGTCTAGAGAAGGCTAATGTATCTTTTTGCTAAGCTTCATGCTATCAAAGTACAAATCCAGTATGGTTATTGAACCATGTAATATAATCTCAGCAGAGTTGCACACTGGTACTTGACACATTTGAGTCACTTTGACCTTGCAAAAGCATTTTGGAACTCAATAAAAGTCTTCATCTATACGAAGATAAAATAGCTGATGTTCTTAACTTTCTTGTGGACATACAGAAGAAATCCAAGAAAATAATTCACTTTTTTATGTGCCATTGAGAAATTTAAGGAGGGCCTTACAGATGAAATGGTGAGGTGGATAAAAACCATTTAAACCTCTGTACTCATTCCTAAGGAGACATAGTGGTGTGGCGGATTAAGTATTGTCAGTGAGAGATCAGCCGTGTATAACCCCAGCAGCCACTCCTCAGGAGAAATATGAGGCAGTCTGTGTCAGGAATAGTCCCTAAGTGGTATGACAGAAGGAGGTTGAGGGAAAATGCGCAGCTAATAATGATGAGTACAAGAATGAAGAAAATGTTCTAAAACTGATTGTGGCGATGATTGTACAACTCTTCTTGAGGAGACTGAACTATTGCATTGTGTGATATGTGAATTATATGCCAATAAAACGGGTTATAAAAGAAGATTTACATTCCTGGAAGCCCTACAGTCTTGGAAAGCAGTTCTATTCTGTCCTATCGTGTCATCATTATAAGTCAGAATTGACTTCATGGCAATGAAGTATGCTCATTCCTACATGGAAGTTGATTCTAGAATAATTAACTATGTGATACAAACCACAGGTACCGCAGGGCAGGTCATCAGGGAAGACCAGTCTCTAGAAAAGGACACCATGGTTGGTAAAGTTGAGGACCTACCAAAACAAGAAAAACCCTCCATAAGCTAAATTGACACACCAGATTCAACAAATGGGCCAAACATGCCAACAAGCATGAAGATGCTGGCGCTCAATATTCTTGAGCAGAATCCTAAAGCAAGACATTTGAACATTAGTTTCAACATCTGAAAATGAAGATAATCCATTGCCTTGAAAGTTGTGAAGGCTATGAGAGAGTGTAATATGAAGTATTATCATATATCTACTGCATAAAGCTGTAAATATTTAACAAAAGTTTGCTTCCTACCATAGAGGTTTGTTGTAAAATTAAATTACTTAATATTTGTAAAATATTTTATCGATTACAAAGTGCTAATCAAATAACCATCATCAAGGCTATTTTAAACTTGTATTTAAGGTATATTTTATTATTTCGGTAAAACTCAGCCAATAGAATACATGACCTAGTTTTCATGCAGGTAATTCTCACAGATAATTGAACACTACATTTCAGAGAATACCTATCTCCTCCTGCCCCCCCAAATTACAATAACTAATAGGGAAGTAACTGTATTATTAGAATACCTAGCATATTTCCAACTTTGAACACAAATTGTACCAATTTAGGTAAATGAAAACAGAAGGTAGGGATAGGGAAGCTAAGGGAAAGAAAAGCAAGAGTAGAATACAAGCAGTGGAATTCTCTAGCCATAAAAATTTGATGATAGACTATAATCTTAATCACTTTAAGAATGAAAGATTTGCCACGTGTCATTTATTTTGAAGGTGATATATTAGACCCCGACAATGAGACAAAAAACATAGGTAGACCTGTGAAAGGATGATTGTTTTGAGGAAAAGGAGGTTCTTACTGAGGTTCCTATATACTGTTTGGAAAAAGTTCAAATTATACAAATTAGGTTGTAGGTTCATCCTGGAAAAAAGCTGATTAGGTTAGACCCTTGGAATTGAGTGTCTTGGGGAACATATTGTGTATCGATGAGGGAGTGGGGGGCACTACAAAGAGCATAGAATACATGCAGGCCTCTCCTGTGAGCAGGAAACAACTGGAATTCCCTAAATCCAAGTTACTACTCTGTGGGGATGTTTCTTCATAAATCAGTGTCCTAATGTACACTGACTTGTTTGCGTCTAAACTATCCTAAAAGAATCAAGGTCATAAGTGGATCTGATACAGCATTGCTAGGCAATGAGCCACAAGAGAAGAAACAGCATCATGACTGACAATGTCTTGCTTTGGCGTCAAATCAGCTGGTCCCCCCAACCCCACCCCTTATATTGTGACTTCAGTCAACTTGCTCAAACCATGAGATTCAATTTTTTCATCTGGAAGATAAATGTAATAATAATAAAAAATACCTTGCAACCGTAGTATGAAGATTAAGTGAGACTATGTAAAAAGATTTTAACACTGTGCTTGACACACAATAAGTAGCTATGACTAAGAATAACACTATTAATATAATACTTGAAAAACTACTCTCTCATGAGAAGAGGACCCTCCCAGCACGGACCCTTTGTGGAACTATGTGAGGAATGCCGAGGCTGTCCTGAAGAATGCCCTGTGCTAATTTTAACTGAGAGTGAAAAATGTCTGCTTAGATAAGAAGAATCAAACAAAATGGGTATCACATCTCATACTCTCTTTGAATGTCTTTTCAAAGAATAGTCACTTTACACTAAGTAGAAACAGCCTCTATGCTACACGCTGCATCTTTTTGAACTCTGAAAATTGTCTTTGTTCCCACAGAACTTCAAACATACTATTCATTTTTAACTCTGGGGAAGTTATTTAAAATACTTTTTATTCGATCCAATAAACCAGAGGCTACATAAAAATGCTATATTCCCATAAATACCTGTTAAAATATATTGGAATAAAAGCAACTGTTAAAAGACATGGAGAAATGATGAGTTGATGTGCTACTTTTCTTCATTGTTTACACATTCCCGTTGCTTCTTGTCCTGTGGTCTAGGCCACACCTACGGAAAAGTCTGTCTAAAGGGGTTTCCTCTACCAACCAAACCAAACAGCGCCATGGGGTGGATTCCGATTCATCCTGAGTCTCAAGGGCAGGGTAGAACTACCCCACAGGGTTTCCAAAGCTACACGGAAGCAGACTGCCATGTCTTTCTCCCATGGATGGGCTTGATTAGCAGTCGAGCACTTAAATAGGATCACCAGGGTCTTTCCATAAGGAGTTGAGCTTCCCCTTAGGAAATGAAAGACCAGTCTCTCAGATAACAGGCGAGAATCCTCACCACTGTACTAACAAAGATAACAAATCTTTCTGAACTGTGAAAATTGTCTTGATGCCCATTGGAACTGAAAACATACTATTCATTTTTTTCCTCTTCAAAAAACGTTTTATTATAGACTGGGTGAGGATTTACAGAGATCTTCAGTTGGACATTCAACAATTCATACACATGTTGTTTCCATTCATCCATTGCAATCTCCTCAACGTAGAACTGCTCATCCCACCTCCTCCCTGTGTTCTCTGACTCCACTCCTCCTGAGACTAACCCTGCTTTACTTTGTCCTTGGCTAAATGCTGACCCCTTAATCTTAAATGGCCGATTATTCTAAAGTGTGCATGCCTCACTCGGAGTGTTGTCTCTCTAAAGTCTATTATTTGGCTGAAAATTGATCCATGAAGATGAGTATATTTCCAGCCCTGAAGGGCAATGAAGACAAAATATATTTGAGACTCAGTGGCACAAAATATAAAAAGAGACTTAGTGGCACAGTGTGTTAAGAACTGGTCTGCTAACCTCAAGGTCAGTGGTTCAAACCTAGCAGCTGCTGCATAGGAGAAATGAACTGTCTGCTTCCTTAAAACTTATAGCCTGAGAAACCTTATGGGACAGCTCTCTTCTGGCCTGTAGAGTGACTCTGGTTTAGAATTGATACTATAACAATGGGTATTCATTTTTAATTCTGGGGCAGCAATAATTTAAAAATATATATTTTGTTATACTCTCAGACAGAAGCTACATTAAAAATGCTATATCCCAGTAAATATCTGGAAAATACATTTGACTGTATGAAACTGTCAACAATAGCAAGACAAAACACAACCCCAATGAAAGTGCAAGTTCTGAGAGAGGTTTTGCTCCAATGTGCTGACATTGTTTCTGCTTGCATCTCCAAATCCAGACTCATCCTGGATGGTTCAGGGTTATGATCATTGAAGCTCAGGCCTTACCATAGTCAGCAGGTATAATTTATCCTTTTTTTTTTTTTTTGCATGAAACAAAGTATTAAACATACAATGTTTAGTATAAGGTTTGATATAATGTTCAGTAATGCAATTATGGTTCCTGGATGACTGAAACCGTTAGGTACTCACTGACTAGCTAACAGTTTGAACCTTAAAACGCTTCAAAGACAGGGCTTCTGAAGTGTTTCTGAAAGCCTTGAAAGCCCAATGGAGCAGTTGTACTCCACATACAGGGGGTTATTGAGGATGGAAATAAACTCGATGGCAGCTCACAACAGCAACAACAATATCATCAGGAAAGTCGAAGATATCAAGGAATTAAGGCTGAATGCAATCAAGTTGTTATCATTAGTTCTTCACAAAATAATAAACAAACCAACAACTTCGTTTTGGCAATATAGAGTTGGGGCTAAGAGAAGACTGAGACTAAAGGCCAGGAAGACAGTCCAAAGAGAGCTGACCCCATGGTTAGTACTGCGGCAGTACCAGTGGAGTTCCAAAGGGAACGAAACCATCAGCTATCAAATGAACTCCAACTCGTGGTGATCTCATGTGTGCTTTCGTGGAAACACACTCCCTAAGGTTTAGAATGCCTGCTTTTTCAAAAGTAGATCATGCTTTACTGCAGAATCCTCTAGATGGATGTTTGCCCACCCAGGAGGTGTAAACATAGTTACAAAGTAAAATGTCTATGGGATAAAGGGTATAGACTAGGATAACTTGGGTTTCTGGGCTGGGAATCTGGGACGATAGTGGTAATGTAGTTCCTAAGATGAGGAAAAGCAGGGAAAAAATAAAGATAAGGAAGGAAAGTTAATGAATTTGCAAGGGTATTTGAATCATCCAACATAATCAATAAGATATAGATAAACAGATACTATTTAAAATAAAAGGAAATGAAATACAGAGCATTATCTATCCATCCAGAATGTATGGTGCTATACACAGACATAATTCAGTCTTATTACATATATGCCTTTTGTGAGTCAATAAAACTTTAATCAGTGAGGTTATTCATTGGTGCAATAATTTTGGAGGACAGTTTGGCAATAAATTTCAAGAACCTTGAAAATATTACTACTTTTGATATCATAATTTTACTTCAAAGTGTGTATTCTAAGCAATTCATTATAGATATGGGCATTTTCGGGGGGGGACCGTCTATGGAATATTAATTAAAGGAGCAAATATTTGGAACCAATCTGAAAACCCACTAATAGGGTAGTTTGATCATGATTCAACATGGAAGAGAACGCTGTTGCTCTTGTTGATTTTCGCTGCTATCGAGTCAATGCCTGACTCGTGGTGAGCCCATGAGTGATGAGAACTGCTGCACAGCATATTTCCTGGCAATAATTTTTATGGGAGCAGATCACCTCGCCCCCCTTTTTGTTTACCCCCTGTAGAGCTTCTGAGAGGATTAAAACTACCAACCAACAGCTCATCACAAGTGGCCTACACCACCTAGCACATTAGTTTTCTTTAAAAAAAATCTTTGAAGACATGGGTGCTATCGTTTCTTCTGCTGCAGAGCAAATACGCTCACAACAAAAAATATATTATCTCACCTGAATACCTGGGACAGGAACCTCCATGTGCCTTGTCTGATGGCTATGGCTCACTGTATCTCACGAGACTGCCATCAAGCTCCTGTACGTAGTTGTTGGCAGGTTGCAGACAAAGACTAGAGCAGCGGTTCTCAACCTGTGCGTCGTGATGCCTTCAGGAGTCGAACGACCCTTTCCCAGGGGTCGCCCGATTCACAACAGTAGCAAAATGACAGTGATGAAGTAGCAACGAAAATAATATTATGGTTGGGTGTCACCACAACTTGAGGAACTGTATGAAAGGGTCGCGGCATTAGGCAAATTGAGAACCACTGGACTAAAGTTTTCAGTTCCTTGTCATGTGGACCCTGCCATAGGACTCTTTACAACATGGTAGTTTCTCTTTCAGAGAGAGAACCAATTTAGCAGCCACAGTCATTTGCAGCCTAATCTTCGAAGTGATACTGTGTCACTTCTGCCCTAAGCTTTTAATTCCAACAACCAATAGAACAAAGCTGTGAATACCAAGAGATAGGCCACCTTTAAGGCTGTCTACCACCGTAAGACAATGCAATGATTAAACCCTACTTTGAGAGATTAAGGAAAAAGCGACCATATTCTCAAGCAAACAACACCACACTTTCTACATTTGTTTGCCAACCACTCCCTGCCCATCAGAAGATTCTGTAAGCACACTATGTCTGCTTTTTCACATGTTTCGCTAAGAAATAATAACATAGTACATTTACAAAAATACCTCCTGGGAGGAGGAGTGGCAAACAAATGTGTATGCTGTTTGCATAAACGTACTGTCATCTCCAGGGCCAGTCTATCAGGGCTGTTAGCCCTGTAGATGACAGTATTTTGTGAGTCTCACCTTCCATGAGACTGGAAAACAAGATCTGCACAGAAACCAGAAAAATTAGATGAGGCCCTTCTACCACTATTGACCATTCTCATTAAGATGCACCTTGATAGAAGGGGGGAAATTGTAGAACAGATTCCAAATTCTTTAAAAGTCCAGGCTCCTGGTACCAGTGGAAGCTAGCACATTCCCTGAGACGATGGCCTTGAGATACTCTCTAAGCCTTAAACCAAGACCTTGTAGTGAAATCACAGATTGACACACAAAAGAAAGTATGCTTTCTGTGAGTATGGTGCTCCATTGAAAAACCATCTATATGAGAGCAGAAGGTCAATAATTACTCTAAAGCAAAGATGAGGTGATGGGGATTATGGAAACTAGAGCACGGCTCAAGATGTAACAATTCAAGAGAATGCTGACACACTCAACATCATATCTAAAGTCACTGAACAATTTGAGTAGAAATTGTCGAATGACATCCCAATGTGCTATTTAAGTTTTCAGCAAGAACACCATAAAACATATATATTTTTAATTTGCTTGAGTAAAAAATTTAAAATACAGAAATCTAAATTATTTTTTAAGTTCAGATAAATAACGTGGTATAAACTATTAAAATATTAACTGTCTTAATTACTGTGCTGTGGGATTATTTTAGTGTTCTTCCTTATGTTTTTTGGCATTTAACAATCTTTTTACAATGAACATGGATTTTAATCAGATATCCTTCAAAAAGTCGAAGAGCTCAGAAAATTCACTGGGCTTTTAATATTACTTATTTTCATTGTACAGGAAGATAGTTGAATAGAACTCAAAACTTTTATTACTACAGGGACGGTTCGGAAAGGAGACAGGGAACCCAAAGACCCAGGGAGGAAGCAGACAAATGATGGTAAATTGGAGTGACTGCAGTGGATGAGATGAAACAAAATATGTATGAATTATTGAACGATATGCTCTGTAAACCATCACCCAATTCACAATAAAGTTTTCTAAATACACTGAAGAGATCCACTAATTTAATACAATTAGTTTAATTTTTTTGGGTTTTTTTGACAGTTCTATGTATCTCCTAGGGGAGCCCTGGGGGTGTAGTGTTTACCACGTTGCGATGCAGTTCGAAACCACCAGCAGCTCCACGGGGAAAAGACTGGGCTTTCTCCTCTGTAAACATTTACAGTCTTGGAGACCCACAGGGGATCGCTATGAATCGGCATCGAATTGATGGAAGTGAGTTTGTCTTGTTTGTTATATAGATGCTAAAGTAAGTATTCTGTAGGAATGTAATTACAATAACCAGACTCCTGGGTGGTAATGGAGACCCTGGGACAAATGATTCAACATTCAGCTGCTCACAAAATTACTGGAAGTTCCAGTCCATCCAGGGGTTCCTTCGCAAAAAGGGCCGAGGCCCTACTTCTGAAAAATCAGCCAAGGAAAACCCACTGGTGCGCAGTTTTACTCTGATATGCCTGGGGCTGCCATGATTCGGAATTATTGCAACAGAAACGGCTTCTTCTCTCAGGCTGGTGAGGATTAAAATGTTTTGTTTGTTTACTTGTTTGTCAGTTTCTCTACTTTGTAAAAAGGTACAATGTGCCCAAACTAGCCAGTCTCTAATAGAACTTAAAGTTCTAAACTTTATTGAGACTTGGCAGATAGTTATTAAACATAAGGCACAGTATTTCTTAGTCACTATCAAAATTCAGGAGGAATTTGAAGGTGTTTCTGGGAAGAAGGCTGGTGCAAATGTTTATTTTTTTTATTGCGCCGTGAAATTTAGGCCCTGCCCCAAAATATCAGAGCTTGGCATTTAGAGGTGTGAAAAATAATGCAGAAGTTTTCGGCAGCTTTTACAGAGTTTCCAACGCAGGGAGTGGGACCTATTAATGGACTCATTTAGTCCTGACCAGTGTCTGCAGATGCCCCTACAGAGGTCTGTCCTGGTGTTTTAATGTTTACTGGTATTTCCTTCTGCAGGATGTCCGCTCTGCTTGTCTTCCCGCATGAGAGAATGCAGATGTTCCTGAAAGCATCGTTGCATGGATTTACTTGAAGCAAGATGCTGAGAGAAGGGGCAACACTTGATGGGAGCTGTCAGGGCAGAAGAGAGAAAGGCAGCTGGCCAGGGTTTTCCAGGCCACTGAAACATAAGCTGCTCTGCAAGGAAACAGCTTTCTTTCTTTTCATGAGAATGGACTCTTGCTGTCACAGATACCAGAGATGTACTTGTATGCTTTCAAATTTTTAAATCCAAATGTTCTCAAATGTCCCCAGAGTGTCTGGGGGACACTCTGGAAGTTCTGATGGCCCCAATGGGGTCCCAGCTCTGCAATTCAATGTGTTTCAATTGCTAAGTTGTGTTTTTTTTTAATGCAATTACTGAAACATTTTTCAATATCTGAGATACAAGAAACCTGCAGATAGGCAAAAGGGCTAAGGGAAAAAGGAATAACCAACATGACTCTGAGCGAGTACAATGGTGGTGCAGTGGTGAAGTGCTTGCCTGCTAACAGAAAAGTCGGTACTTTGAACTAACAAGCTACTCCACTGGAGAAAGAAGTATTAGTCTGCTTCTGTAAATATCAGTCTTGCAAACCTAATTTAAGTTTAGTCTGTCCTCTGAATCAATCAACTCAATGGCAGTAGGTTTGTAGTTTTTATTTTTAATCATTTTATTAGGGGCTCATACAACTCTTATCACAATCCATACACATATCAATTGTGCAAAGCACATATCTGTACATTCATTGCCCTCATCATTCCCAAAACATTTCCTCTCCACCTAACTCCCCCCACCCCCAATTAGGTCCTCATTTTCTCCCTCCCTCCCCGCTCCCCCCTCCCCCATGTGCCCCCGATAATCTACAAATCACCATCCTGTCATATCTTGCCCTGTCCGACGTCTCCCCTCACCCACTTCCCTGTTGCCCGTCCCCCAGGGAGGAGGCCACATACAGTTCCCTGCAATCAGTTTGGGTTTGTATTTTTTTAATGTGATTCTAAAAGCGGATTTAAAAAGCTCTAGAAATATGTCTCAAAGTGCTGCCTATATGATAAAGCTATTGCCACTGGGAAAAGGAAATAAACAACCAGGTCTTTGGGGATGTAGGTGACTGTTTTTGCTCTTATCAGGTGTCATCCAGTTGATTCCAACTCATGGCAACTCAATGTACAACAGAAAGAAACACTGCATCTTCACAATTGTTCTTTTTCTTTAATTGAAAGATCATTTGATTGAGGACTCTCATAGCTCTTATAGAAATCCACACATCAATTTCATCAAGCATACTTGTACATAGGTTGTCACCATAATTTTCAAAACGTTTACTTTCTATTGAGCCCTTGATATCAACTCCTCTTTTTGCCCCCTCCCTCCAAAATTGTTCTTATGTTTGAGCTCATAGATACAGCCACTCTATCAATCCATATTCTTGAAGATTTTCCTCTTTTATAATGTGGAAATAAAGATCCTAAATGTTAGTTAACTATGGTGTGGGAGTTCCTGGGTAGTCCAAGTGGTTATCATGCTTGACTACCAACGGCTGCTTAACCAAAAGATTGGAGGTTCAAGTCCACCCAGAGGCTCCCTGGTGGTGTTCTGAGTTAGGCACTGGGCTGTAAAGTGCAGGTTTGGGGTTCAAACCCACCAGCCACTCCAGAGGAGAAAGTTGAAGTGGTCTGCTCCTGTAAAGATTTACAGTTTCAGAAATCCTGTGAGTCGGCATCAACTTGATGGTAGTGTGTATGTACTACGATGATAAATCTATTTGTAAAAGAACTCAGATCCTACTTTCAAAATGGCGGCTAAACCAATGCACGTGACATAATTCAGACTCTGTTATTTGGGTGATCCAAACCTATTCCAACACAAGCATAGAGTGACGGTAGATGCTTATTTGCCCTAAACCAAACCAAAGAGCTATCGGCACACCGAGAATGCAGAATGTCTTGGGCCCGGGTCAATCACAAGGCAAATGAAGAAACCAACTCTGACCAGTCTTTTCACTCCAAAACATAGTCTGTGTCCACTCCACCATGCTGCTTTCCGAAGCAGCTCTGCATGCACTGGCCACTGCAGCTCTGCTCTGGCAGGATCAAGCGTTCTGCGAAGTGTTCCTGGGGAAAATTAAACTTGCTTTCACTTGCCGACTTTGCCTCCTTCCCAGGTATTCGAAAGGGCCATATTCTCGGAGTTCATTCTATTTTCACTCTGGTATTGGTGAGTTACACACCAGAGGGATCTGCCTTGATCCTCCTATTCAAATGATGACTTCCGTCATGCACAAACTCAACCTCTGTTTTTCTCTTTAACACTTGGGCCAGACCTGACGCGTATCTATTTTTTAATAATCTTTGTATTTTGAGTCCCCCATTAGCAGGTGAAGTTCATGAGACAAGGACTTTGTTTTGTTCACACTCTTATGTACACAGAGCCTTAAACCGTGTTGGGCATTTAAGAAATGCCCTATAAATACTAGCTGGGCTATGAATGAATAAATTCATTACTCTAAATATTTCCCTTGATCTTAAGTTGAGGGAAAAAAATCTTGATTGGGTTCCAGTCTGTCATTCTACCTTCTACCCTTTTCCATATTTACCATCTCAAAATTCAATGTATTCATCTCCTTGTATGATGCTAAAATTCACTACCAATATTGGGTGAAGAAAATCGTGGCACCGATAACTACATGCTCACCAAGCCCATTCGATAATGAGAAATGATCATTCCGAGGTGGCTGCACAACCAAGAGTTGCCTTCCCAGTTCACCATCCCGCACCTCGGGGTGGCCATGCTTAGTTCTTGTTGATGGGCCATGAAGCAAAGTGGAAAGGGTCACTACAAGGATAGGTTATTGGACAGGCAAGTATACCTTCTACACAACTCCCTTCACTCTAGCTTGACGCAGATGATGATGAAGTCCCAGGGCTAATAGATCTGAAAGATGAAAAAACATCGTGAATCTAAACCACCAGATATAAAGAGGAAAGATCACCTACCACCCCCTAAGTACCCACATTTTCAGTAAATTAAAAGTTAGATTATCAGCGTAATTTTAGTATTTGTTAGTGTCGACTCCTGGTGTTACCCGCATACTTGATGACCTTGTTCAAATCATTTCGTCCTCATTTTAACTGGAAGAAGGGCCAAACATACTCTTTCTTTTCCCATTTTCAGTTTGCATTCTCTTAAAAGAATAATCTCCTAAAAGAAACCAATACTGCCTTTTTAATGTAGTAATAAGTACCTACTTATTTTTTTTCAAAAGAGCCATGTGGGAGGAATTTATTCATAGAGACTTTAAAAGAAAGCAGAAGTGTCTCATGAGGCCAAGTCCACCCTGTGTCTATGACATCAGGTCTTGTGTTTCCATGAGTCGCACCGTGAATGCCTTGGATAAAATAGGCAGTCATAGGCTCCGGCTGCCTGGGATCCCTGCTGTCGGATCAAATATAATAGTTGTAGCAGATGTCATGTACAACTGATTTTGATGTGATATTTTGTTATAAACCTTGAAAATCTAGTTAATTTTTTTTCATGACTTGCATTTCCGGGAAACAAATTCTTAACAAATTCTATCACTCATTATAATAGAAAGTGAGGATGGCAAGACTTTGTCTCAAGTCCTTTGAAGACAAGATCAGGAGAGATCAGTTCCTGGAGAAGCGTAGGTTGCCTGGTAAAGTAGAGAGGATGACCCTCAATGACACATAGGCTGCAGCAACGGGCTCAAGCATAACAACCATTGTGAGGGTTGTACAGGATCGGGCAGTGTTCTATTCGGTTACACAGAGGGTTACTTTAAGTCAAAGCCTAATTGATAGCGTCTAACAGCATTATTCATTATTTTACAGATAAAGTAAGGCCGGAACAATGAAAATGTTATTTGGTACGTTCCCTGTGTTATGCGCTCTCTTTGGAATAAGGAAGGAGCCATGGTGGCACAGTGGCTACACAATGGGCTGCTAACCACAAGGTTAGGAGTTCAAAATCACCAACCACTCCATGGAAGAAAGTTGAGGCTTTCTACTCCTGCAAGTAGTTACAATCCAGGAAACCCACAGGAGCAGTTCTACTCTGTCTTCTAGGGTTGCTGTGTCAGAATCGACTAAATGGCAGTGAGTTTGTTTGTTTGTTTATGAGCTAAGGGTGTTTTCCTTATTTCTGTGAGTGGAAGCTGGCTGAAAATATTAATATTGTATCTCTGCTTCTTCTGTGTCCTCTCCCTCAGAACCATATTGATTTCCACTTCTTCCCTGGCCTTGAACGGGAGACCATTTCTGATGAACTAGGCAATTAAACTAATCTGGGCAGGAGGGGTGCTCCTGTGTTGTTTTCAGGGATTACACAAGATATGCTTAATGTTACCCTCATTACACTAGTAACAAACAAATAAACATAGGTAGGAAGAAAGTAAGCTGGTTAAAAAAAAAGGCCTTTTGAAGTCCATCTGTTTGATCTTCAGGGATTAAACTCAACTCTCACTATTTCTATAGTGACAATATAGAAGACGCAAGACAGGCCAGATTAAAAAAAAAAACTTCTGATATAAACATATGTATCAAAATGTATATTTACATCAAGTATACCCTTTGATAAATTTACATAAACTGAAAATACCCATATTGGAAAGCAAAACAAATAACCAAATCCCCAGGAAACCCTCTCACACTCCTTCCTAGTAACGAGCTTAACCTGGCTTCCAACAGCATCGATTCATTTGCCTTTTAAAAATTTGTATAAATGAAATCATGCAGTATATACCCTTTTGCGTCTGTATTTTGTTTGTACGATTTTCTCTAGTGTTACATATAATTGTAGGGCATTCGTTCTCACTGCTGCATAAAATTCCATTGAGTAAATATGCCACAATTTATTTATACAGCGTTCTGCTGATAGACATCTGGATAGTATCCAGTCTGGTTTGAGGCTATTACAAAGAGTGCTGCTCTGAATAAACGAGCTAGGTTTTTCGGTGTAAACCATGTCCTTTTGTTGGGTATATACCTACAGGAGAATTTGTTGATACTGCAGAACTGTTTTCCAAAGTGGTTGCACTAATTGACACAACTATCAGTAATGTATGAAGATTTCAGTATCTTCATATATCTTGCCAGTGCTTGGAATTTTTGTCTTTATGATTTTAGTCAATGGTTCTTCCAAAGCCAAACTCACTGCCATCAGGTCAATACAGGAGTAGACGCCCCTGTCTTTCTCCCACAGAGGAGCTAGAAGTGGTTTTGAACCACTGGCTTTACTGGCAGTCCATCACTTAACCACTGTGCCACAAGGCTCTTCAATTCTGAGGTGCTATAAATGGTTTACACTTGACTGTTAACTTAAAATTTGGTGATTTGGGCCCACCTAGTGGCACCCTGGAAGAAAATGCCTAATGACTTGCTTCCATTAAGATGATAGCCAATAAAGCCCTGTTCTACTCTGTGATCACCAAGAACCAGACCTAACAGCAACATCATTTTAGCTCCTTATTTTTGCCCTCCCTCCACAATCTCCCTCTTGAACCCTTGATAATTTATAAATTATTATTATTTTTTCTTGTCTTACACTGGCCGATGTCTCCCTTCACTCACTTTTCTATTATCTGTCCCCCCCCCCGGGAAGGGGTTATATGTAGATCATTGTAATCAGTTCCCCCTTCCCACCCCACCTTCCCCTTACCCTCCTGGTATCGCTACTCTCATTATTGGTCCTCAGGGGTTTATCTGTCCTGGATTCCCTGTGTTTCCAGCTCTTATCTGTACCCATATACATGCTCTTGTCTAGCTGAAGTTGTAAGGCAAAATTGGGGTCATGACAGTGGTGGGGAGGAAGCATTAAAGAACTACAGGAGAGTTGTATGTTTCATCAGTGCTACACTGCACCCTAACTGGCTCTTCTCTTTCTTGTGACCCTTCTGTAAGGGGACATCCAATTGTTTAGAGATGGGCTTTGGATCTCTATTCCACACTGCCCGTCACTCACATTGATTAGATATGCTCTTCTATGAAGTATTCTCTTAGATGTTTTGCCTATTTCTTTCTCGAACTTTCTGTTTTTTTCTTATTGATTTGTATAAGTTGTACATTCTAGATATCAGTCCTTTGTGACATATGTATTACAACTATCTTTTCCTACACTGAGGGCTGTCATTCAACTCTCTTGAGGTTGCCTCTTAAGGATCAGAAGTTCTTCATTTTAATTAGACAAAGCTATTAGGCAAGAAGTACCCCTGAGAGACTCAAATGGTTTGCTCATGGGTAGTAGTTTGAACCTAGCCAGGGGTGGTGACATTACAAAACCTGATGTCCTTCTCCAGGGACTGATTTTTCCTGACAACATGGCTAAAGTATCTAAGACAAAGTCTTGCCATGCTTGCCTCTAAGGAGCACTCTGGCTGTCCTTCTTCCAAGACAGATGTGTTTGTCCTTCTTAGAAGTCCACGGGACTTTCAATATTCTTCTCCAGCACCACGATTCAAGAGCATCCATTCTTCTCAGCATTCTTTCATCAATGTTTGGTAATGTAGGGGGCAGAGAATAATAAGAGGAAGGTCCTCAAGGAGATGGATTGATACCATGGCTGCAACAATGGACTCAAGCGTAGGAACAATTGTGAGAAGGGTGCAGGTCAGGCAGGGTTTCTTTTAGTTGTTCATAAGATCACTATCGATCATCAGTGACCAACACACATCAATGGTTCACAGAAAGGCCTAGTGATTCGCTCCTATGAATATTAGAACTCACACAAAGTTATGGAGCACATTCCTACTCTGTCACACATGGAGCTGCTCTAAGACTTGCTTTTTTACTCTATGATGCAAGAGTAACACTGGACTACACTTTAAAAGGAGACCGTGGCTTCATGAGTAGAATTAACTCGGCTCGACTGTGAATCAAATCCTCCACATCACTTAATATCTTTGTGTAATTTATGCTCCAATCATAATGTAGGGAAAGCAATAGCTTCCCCAGGTTCTCATAGGAATGAGGAGTGTGGGTTATGAAATATTACTACCATCAAATAACGCCCATTAAAGAGTTAAACAGCATAAAAAAGCTTAGCAGAGATGATTAATAAAGGCTTCAACATTAAGTTGATATACACCATGAACTCTCTCAGGAAGCCATCAATCTTCTGGAAATAACTCAAAAACTTACCACTAGAGAGTTGATTCAGGCCTATCGCTATGATATAGGACAGAGTAGAACTGCTCTTGTGATTTTCCAAGACTGTAAATCTTTATGGGAGTAGAAAGCCTCACCTTCCTCCCTTGAAGCAGCTGGTGGTTTCAAACTGCTAACCTTGTGATTAGAAGCCCAACTCATAATTCACTATACCACCAGGGCTCCTGTCTGAAAATAGTAACTTAGAAAATTCATTTTAAGCAAATGATTTGAGAATGATGAGGGCAATGAATGTACAAATGTGCTTTACACAATTGATGTATGTATGGATTGTGATAAGAGTTGTATGAGCCCCTAATAAAATGATTTTTTTTTAAGAAAAAAAAACTCATTTTCAGTTTTCAATAGCACAGTGAAGGTTGCAAAGAAAGGCACAACATAAGGCTCAAAATGTATCCCTATAAGACTTCTCAAGCCCTGAGCTGTAAAACACTATTGTAACCAGTTATATTTTTATTTTAAAAATTACAGCATAAGATGTGCAGAGTTGATTTAACTGTCCAGAATTGAATTATATCCAGCATAAGATTTCTTCTAGGGAAAACAAACAACAACAAAGCAAACAAAGTGGACTTCAGTGTTCTGTGAACTAATATAAATGAAATGAATGCATTCCTTGACAAATGGAATTTACTGTGCAAAATCCTGTAAATGTATTTTTTTTTAAATCTTGGCTCTAAAGGGATTTACTGAAATGATTATTTTCCTCATAAGACAAAATAAATTCTTGTCATATTATTAAGTATTTTACAACCTCATGATGCTGTTTTACAGTAGAGGCTGAGATTAAAGTTGAATGTACTGTGGTCTTTTCAGAGTTTAAGCAGGGGACACGGTTTCTAGAAATGTTTTCCTTCAACCTTGATGTCAGGAATCATTTAGCAATTTTGCACCCTCAAGAGGCCTCCAGGCTCACAATCTATGTGTGCTGCCTCTTGGGTTTCCTGGAGAATGGCTCAATTGCCTTAAGTACTGTTTTGTGCCCTTTTGATTTTTTCCATCATAGTTAATTATAGAAAATTTTGTAATACACAAAGTTCTACTCAGCTGCCATCTGGTTGTTTCCAACACATAGTAACAACCCTGTATAGGATTTCCAAGACTGTAAAGCTTTATGGGAATGAACAGCGTCATCTTGCTCCCACAGTGTGGCTAGTGGGTTTCAATGGCTGATCTTGAGGTTCGCAGTGCAAAGCTTACCCATCCTACTAGAAGCCATCAAACTAACTTTTAAACTTGTCATCGGAACTACGTAGTGAATCCCCTGGTGAATGCCCACTGACCATCAACCAGAGATGTGAATAGCCTTGTTAACAGGCAGAATGTATTGAAAAATGAATTGTTGCAAATGTAGTTAGGTCAAAACGGAGCACCCTAATCCTTTGATTTTCCTTATGATCCATTCAAATTTGTTCTAGTTTATGATATTTTCTCCTTTGTTTTAGATTGAGGGTTTTTTAAATCTGTTTTCCAACTTTGTTGTTCTTGTTAGATTTTGTTTGTTTGGTTTTAAATATTTTTCTATATATGAAATTCAGCATAGGTAAAACCATAGAGACAGTAAATAGATTAATGGTTCCTCGCTGTTTCAAAATGATACCTGCACCTATCCTGCATGCCCAATTGATACTTGTTAACTACGTGGCTGTCAGCTTTAACTTTTGGAAATATAAGTGATGAGTAGGCTCCTGGGTAGTGCAACATGTTTGCACTCATCGACTAACCAAAAAGTTGGAGGTTCAAACCACCCAGTGGCCTTTTATGGAAGAAAGTCCCAGCAATCTGCATCCAGGAAGAGTACTGCCAGGAAAACCCTATGGAAGAGTCAAGTAATGAGTGTAATAGATGTTGTCTCCTATGATCCTTCATTCTCAAATACTGAGAATTTAGAAAATAGATCTTTTAGTTGTTATTTTTTCCCTAAATAGGTTTATTTTAGCTTTTCATTAAAATATAGTATATAGGGGGAAAAAACAAACTCAAACAATCATAAAAGTATCGAAGTACTAAATTTCTCCTGCATGATGTCTTAGGAGATAAATTGGGGATGGGTGAACATCCTTTTCTGTTAATTTGCCAGCTTTTCTTTAAACATGATCTTGCTTTATTTTGAAATGCACACATTTTTCAACATATACATTGTAAGCAACTAGAAAATTGGTTTTCAAGATGTGTGATATATAATTTCACAAATGCTTAGGATCATGGTGCTATTTCTATGACAATGAGATTTCATCAACATATATCCCTGTTTGCGAGTAATTATTTGTGGTTTAGTTTGCTTTGGCTCCACTGAGCTGCCCCAAGCATTTTCTATCTACAAGTGTTATAAGCTATGATTTGTTGTTTTTTTAAAGAAAGCTTTGTGCACTGATCTATGCACAATTTTAAAATTCTAGAACACTTATAATCCTATGCATAGTACAGCTAGCAGTGTTTAATCCCTTCAAAAGTCCCATTAAGATAAACTGAAAGTATATATGCTCAACTGATTTTTCTCAGCTGCTGCCTTTAGAAAAATTGCTGTTCTATCAAATTACTGAATTAATAAAATTTTCACTGCCTATCTACCCTTGTGCAATATTAATTCTGTTTACTTATCCTTAACATCGAGTAGAACTAAAACTATAAGGAAAACCTATTTCCTTATAGGCTGCAGAAGGGGGGGACCCTTATATTCTGTGATATCTGTTTCTAATTTGTCTTTGGAGAAAGGAATGCCAAATAGTTGCTTGGCTTCCCCCTTCAGATATTCAGAACCTCACCAAACTGCAGTCAAACCAGGATGCACAGCCCAGCATGTGATTTTTTTTTTCCTCAGGATCATAGTCAATAAATTTGATTAGTTTGTAAAGCATTCCAAGCCACCAGCCCACCACAAAGCAGGTTGAGCCAATACCTTCACTCACTCCCTGTTCCTACTAGACCACCAGGGCTCTCGTTTGTATTTTTAAACCTGGGTTAAATTGTGGCATAACCACAAACCATTGTATGCTATTAACAGTAGGGTTCCAGTGAGTGACTGGCAAACAAAATCTTAGCACACGAAGTCTACTTCTCTCAATGGTAAACACATGTTATTAATGAAACGTTTCTAACGGGCTCAGGCAGTTTGAAGTCTGTCTTGATTGACAAGACTTGTATTCTGCTATATTGGCTAAACAAACATAAAATAAAGCATTTAAAAATAGTTATCTACAAGAATATGACTTGGCGAATCACAAAGGTAAAATTTGCAAATCCAGATTCAGAACCTAATTTCTCCTCAAACCTAGATTATGGTGTCAAATTTCTCCAGGGTTCAAAGACAGTGTATAGTTCCTTCCTCTCCCTTAAGAAGATCTGGATGGTGTTAAATTCAGTCTCTGGTGAGGCCTCAAAGAGAATGACCTTGATGCACAAAGGACCTGACAAAAGTATTCTAGGGGTCACCATGGGAGGGTCCAGATGAATCTCTGTTTCATGTGTAGTTGCCAGGCTCAGAATCACGGTCCTCAGAGAGAACTGCTGATGTTAGATAGAATGCTAAATAAAGATCAGATGTGTTTCATCCTCAGCTTCCCCGAGCTCATGATGTAGGTGAGTGGAGAATTTGTCCCTGTATATTTGATGTTTTCATTTATCAGTAACACTAGCTACTTAGTATGTAGGCACCCATGAAAATAGACAGTGAGCCTCTTGTGCAAGTTTTCCAAACTCCTGTTTAACATAAAGGGAGAGAAAACCCCAAACCAAATAAAACAACACTGGCATTGCATTTTAGATGTCTTTGAAACATTCCAATGTTTTGGACCACCAAACTTGAACCCACGATGGTTGCATTTAGTTTTGATCAAATTGGGCAGTGTTGCCTCAAGCTGGTTTGCATTGCTACTCCTCAAATTTACCCTGACTCTGTTAGAGCAACCGAGAATTACAGAAGAACAATGTACCATTAATCCGGTCTGTAGATTTTTCTTTTGAAAAGTGAATTCAGTAGTAAAGACAAGTGGATGGACTACATGTGTAAATTCAGAGAGCAATATTACTGTCATCAGAGCAGTTCCTAAGAGCAAATATTTCTAGGAACAGATGATCACTGAGTCTAACATGAGAGGCAATGTAAAGGTAAAAACATTAGACAAAAATCCATGCTTTAATTTTTTTTTTTTTTTTACTTAATTGGGTTGCTTTCATCCTAGAGTCGTGAGTGGTGCAAATGGCCAATGAGCTCAACTGCTAACCAGAAGGTTAGAGATTCCAGTCTGTGTAGAGACCACCTACAAAGAAGAAAGGCTTGTGAAGACCTTAAGGAGCACAGTCAATTCTACTCTGATACACATGAGGTCCCCATGAATCAGGGTCCACTCACCAATGAGTGGTTTGCTTATCTTCTTCCCACTGAATTTACAAGTGGCAAAGGTACAAACTCAAATGAAGTTGCAATCACAAAACAGTTTAAGGACAATATCAAACGAACCCTACTCATATTTTGATTATTTTAAAATTTCTATTCCACCTATATCCTATTCTCAATGAAGAGCATTCTTTCCATAGCCTGCCTTTCATCTGCCCCACAAGCTAATGTGAAGTCTGAGTGAGGTAGTTAGTTTATTGTGCCAATCTGGCCAATAAACACATGTGGGGTTAATGGAAGGGCGGAGAGATAAATGGCTCAGTGAGCCTTGCTTTTCTAGTTCTCGGGTCTCTTGCTTACTGATGGTCGTACCAGGTTGCAGCTGCCTTAGCCAGTTCCCTGCTACAGCTGGGAAGGCTCACTTCCTGCAAGACATCCCCAAGGAGAAGCCGCATGGACCTACCGTGATGCAGCCCTGGGTGCTGGAGCAGCCGTGTGGAGACCCCTGCCAGCGCTGAGATGCTTACATGTTCACTGATTTGACTTTCCTCCCGCAGTCGGTGTCATTGCATCTGTTTTGTGAGATGGAGGAGGACTTTGTGGATTGGTGTCGCACATATGGGTTAATGTTAGACTTGTGGGCTTGGGCAGCACTGGCTTGGGATGTTTTCTTGATGTGCACTTACCCTTTATATAAAACTCTCTCTTATACATGAGTTTCTGTGGATTTGTTCCTCTGAAGTACCCAGACTAACCCACTGGGTGATCTTTCTTCTCACTCTCAATTGATCCTTGATCTTTCATTTCATCTGGAAGATGTCCTAGCCAGGGGCACAGAGGTCATTTGGTGCTGGGTGCCTTCCTGCTGCTTTCTGCTGGCCCCTCGGGACTTCCACTTTTAATTTTGGCTGCCTGACACTCCTCGTTCTCTTCCTCTACATATTAAATCATTACCACTTACTATCCCAACATATGCCATTGAAAGTGGACTTGAGACTACAAAAATACTCCAAGGTGATAATAATTAACTTAATTTCTCCTGGGTACATTTCAAAATAGAATGTTTGAAGAACCATACCTTAAAGCACATAAACAAATTATAATTGGCAAACATTGAATATTATATTTGGGAACAAAGGAGGTCTTTGGGTGGTTCCCTAATATCCCAATCTATAGTTAAGGAGTTCCTCTCATTCTCTGTTGAATAACTCTTGGATCCCATTGCCTCTTTTCAACTCAGATGTTTAGTGTTCACAGAATACACCTCAGAGACTGTTTGCTTACATTCTCATTTCTCAGGTAAAATAGAGCAAAAAAGGTGCAACTTTAGGGAGTTTGACTAAAGACTCTTGACAGAAATGTATTGGATTTGACTGGTGTGGAGAAGGAAATAAAGAATATTTCTCACAAATCAGATATAGAATGAAAGTATTCTAGAATATAATAATTGGTAGGGAACTAAGAAAAATGTGCAACAAAACTATTTCAAATAATGACAAAACAAGCATTAACAAAACAAGTCTTTTAGGCTCTTTAATTCAGTGTGCTTGTTTAGTAACAATTAAACAAATTTGGTTCAATAATAATCAGAACATTAACATTATAGAGAGACATGAACTTTTGGGGAATTAGACTTTAACTTTATCATACTTCTAATTTATTCTATTAAAGTTGATATTCTTACAAATTAGAGGAATTTTTAAAACTCTGTTATATCATCATCTCAATATTGGGAAACCATGTACAGCAAAAGATTAATATCTGATTTCAACCTTGGTTTATAAATTGATTGTAAATTCTACCTTAAAATTAGCCCTTCAAAACTTAGGAAAAGATGACTGTAGGTGAATCAGAAAAGCATGACTCTTTGGGCATATGTTAACAACTGTCAACACCAACCTAACACAGAAATTCTTTTTTTTTTTTTTTAATTAAGTAGTTGGGATTTAATACATATCACATATCATTCCATATTTCAATCATGTCAAGTAGAGTTGTACATTTGCTACCAAAATCAGTTTCCAAACATCCTTTTACTACATGGACTCCTTGACATCATCTCCCTTTTATCCCACCACTTCTGTTAGCCTCTTGCCCCCCAACCCCTTATTCTACTTTCTGTCCCTATAGGTTCATCAATCCGACGTTTCGTATACCAAAAAATGGAAAAGCACATAACAAAGCTTCAAGAGGGTGACCTCTATTGATATGAACAAAAACCAAACAAAACAATATACACCCAAAATACAGAACATTTTGGAAACCAGATCAGGTCCAGCATGCATCATAGCAGGGATCTACTGACAAAGTTTTAACTGTTCTGGTCAGATTCATGCCTTTGATCTTCTATAGTCCTCTCTCCCAAGCACTCTGTGTAGTAACCCCTTTCCTCCCATCCTTCAATTTTAGAGATGGAAATTCTCTGGAGGCTTATTTCCTACGTAGTTCCACAAATGAATCTTGGGCTCCTACTGTCATCCGTCGCTTTCTGTATACCGGATTCCCACAGTTTAGGCTCTGATACTGATCCTTCCTTCAACTTTGGTTTATACGGATGCCAACCCTTTGGTGACTGATGGTGGTGTGCTTCTTCATGTGGACTTAGTTGACATCTCTCTTAGATGGCTGCTTGTTTGGAGACAAGCCTTTAAAATCCCAGATGCTATTTTATCTAATAGCCAGGCATCATCTAGAGTCTTTGCCACATTTTGCTATAGCACCCATATCTTAAACACAGAAATTCTTAATACAAAAGTGTCCTTAAAGTGCTCAGAATTCTAAGAAGGACAGACATACAAATAAATAACATACTATGAAGAATATGAGTGAGGTATAAACAAAATGCTATGGAAATGCTAAAAGAGAAGTAATTTATTCGGACTATTCTGGGCTTAGTGGTTACCTGGTGATTTTGGTGGTGGGTGGATGAATAGAAAAATGTTAGGGTTACATTAGAGGATCCTGTGACACAATGGTAGATAAAGAGTAAATTTACTCTATAAAAGGAAGGTAATCAAGCAGCCATCAAGCTCAGAAGCAACAAAGCCCACATGGAAGAAGCACACCAGCCTATGCAACCACGAGGTGTCGAAGGGAT
>NW_022109768.1:14685762-14686744 GCF_000313985.2 Echinops telfairi | reverse complement strand
AAAAAAAAAAAGAAAAGGGAACAGAATATGAAA
Source organism: Echinops telfairi (assembly GCF_000313985.2). Lineage (NCBI taxonomy): Eukaryota > Metazoa > Chordata > Mammalia > Afrosoricida > Tenrecidae > Echinops > Echinops telfairi. Next base: position 14,686,711 of record NW_022109768.1, on the reverse strand, counting down.
AGGCATGAAAGTAAGAAATAATAGTTTGGGAAGGAAGAGGAGTGTAATGGTACTGGAGAGTGTAATTTTATCACCTTATCTGATAAAAATTATGAATAAGAGTTGGAATCTGTTCAGTACACTATGATGGATTATTGAAAATTACTTATCAGGGAACTAATAATATCGGTAATTAGATTATTGATAAAAGTGGAAGATTAATTTGAATTAGATTTTTGCTAGTGGAATAGGAAGATACTACCACAGCATGAGACTGAGTCTGGGTACACACACCCTTGTTTGCTTATTTTTACTGTGAGTATAATTCAACATAAATTTTGTTTTCTCTTGCCATTTCATGGAAGAGGCAGAAAACTGATCAATCATTTTAGGACCATATCTTTACATCAGTGTTTAATATAAACTTTGCAGGGCTGACTTCACATAAAAGCACCCAGGATCCCCTCTGGTGCGGAAAGACCTGGAAGATCCATACCTCATTACTCTGGAGAACTTGTGCTACAGAGAACAGAGAAACTCAGTGAGCTCATCTCTAGCTTTGTGTCCCTAGGACTCTACTTTGGAGATGGTTACAAGTCTTTACTTTGAGATTTCTCAGAAGGACCTGAGAGGTTTATCATCCAAGAGGACTTGTCATAGATAAGAAAAAAAATCTCATATTCCAATTACTGTCATTGCCTAAAGAATTATCTTAAAATGTAACCTCTATAACAACCATTATTATTCCCATTGAATTTGATGGATCAAGAATTTGAACAGAACACACAGCTGGTATGTTGTCTCTGCTCCATGATGTCTGGTGTCTCAGCTGGGAAGACTCAAAGACTAGAGGTGACTCAATGGGTATGTGCTGAAACCATCTAAAGCAGTGGTTCTCAATTTTCCTCATGCCGTGACCCATTAATACAGTTCCTCATGTTGTGGTGACCGCCCCAACCACAAAATTATT
>NW_022109768.1:14682345-14685313 GCF_000313985.2 Echinops telfairi | reverse complement strand
GGGAGCGGGGAGGAAACATTTAGGAACCAGAGGAAAGTTGTATTTCTCATCATTGTTACATCACACCCTGACTGGCTCATCTCCTCCCCGAGACCTCTCTGCAAGGGGATCTCCAATGGCCTACTAATGGGCTTTGGATCTCCACTCCGCACTCCCCCCATCATTCACTAGGTAGTCAGATTTATATGCTAGTTCCTGGCACTAAGAGCCAGTGCTCTAGAAAATGCGGTGGAACTTCCATCATCTTCTATGACCTAGCTTTTAAATCACACCAAGGGGCTCTTATAATCAATTGAAGAAGTCACTCAGATTGCAGGAGAATAGGCATAGACACCCCACCTCCCAATGAGGAGTGTGTCAAAGAATTCTTGGAATTATGCTTTAAAACCAGTGAATTTTTTCTCATAGGTACCTCGGATGCTCCTTCTCCCTTTCAACCTGAGAATGTTGTCTGGTGTAAGCCTGAGGCCCAACGTGGGATGAAAAATAAGGGATGAGGAGTATTTGCTTTGACTCATAATGTTGTCTTCAAAATGTGTTATTTATGTCCTGAGTCCTTTCTTTTTTCTTTTTTTGCCCTGAGTCCTTTCTAAGGGCCTACATATTTGTGAAACTCAATCCAGAAAGAGCCATTAAGAATGCTCTAATTTTTATTGTCACTTATCTACCCCGAGGTAAAAAAAGTCTAACTACTTTGAAGGCCCAGAGATAAAGAAATACTGTGGAAAAAACAAGTCCAGTTATTATTATTGAAATGTCATTTTACATATTTAACATTTTAATATTGTTCCACTATACATGGAATCAACCAAAGCAAAAGAAACAAGCAAACAAAAATATTATTGTTCTCTTTGAGATAATTTTACTAAATAGTCTTATTACTTGTGTTTGGAAATTACTCATTTCAATGGATATATTTTTCCATATATATATATACTAATTTTTTCATACATATCAAAAATATAGATATGTTTCAGATTAGTTGGAACTTTCCAGTAATTTAAAAGTATCAAAACCCCTACACCTCTGAGGTTTACTAGAATCTCTAATATAGTCCTTTCTTGCTTACACCATGCCACATATCATCAAATAGTTCAATTTTTAAATCTCTTTACAACACAGATAAGAGATAAAAACCTATGTAGGGCCAAATGACATATTCAAAAATAAAAATCCTTTGAATTCTTAGTAAAAGATTGCTGATGCATGCCTTTTTTGAGAAAATTTAAAGTCAGAATCAAAAATATATCCTGAGAAAAATCGTGTTAATATTGACAACCATAGTATTATTAGTATTTAAGTCTCAGTTCTTGAGCTCCCCATGAACCCATAGTCGCTTTGTTAAATTTACACCAATTAGGTTTATTCTTAAAATTCAGTTGCCTTGAGAAGCCATCCTGGTGATGCAATGGTTCTATGTCAGACTGTTGACTCTAATGTAAGCAGTTCAAAACCACCAGCCACTTCAAGGGAGGCAGCTGAGGCTTTCTACTCCTGTACTATTACAGCCTTGGAGTTCTGCCCTGATCTACAGTGTTGCTGTGAGTAAGAATTGATTCAATGACAATGAATTAGTTTCTCTGTGGTTGTTGTTTCAATTTGGGTGGAGCAAGGAGTTAGCTGCCTTTGAGTTACTTGCCTACATTTTAGAGAAGTAAATACCTGCAGGAAATTAGGATTCTATTATGGAGTAAGAAGTAGCAATAGATAAAATCAGTTGTATCCACAACAGAAAAACAGAAAATTCAAATTGTAGCCAAGAGATACCTAAAAATGACAAATGCCTATGAGATTAATATTAATTCAAGAGATGGCTAGGCACTGGTTCAAGGACCTAAAGACTAAGTATGTTGCATGTGCTACTGATTGGATTCTACTCAACATCAAGGTGAAGAGCAAGGTAGCCAGAGTCGACACCAAAATATCTAAGACATTGCTTGCAATTTCCAAGAGCAAGAGTGCACTTCCACAACATATTGTCAGAGCAGATACAGCTAAGCCTTTGTAGAATGATGCTTGAGAGATCCTGTATCAGTGAAGAACTGTGCACTTGTTTTGAAGATACTAAAGATGAATTCACCCTTCAACCTGATAGAAATGTAGAAGTAAGCATCTATTTTTAGCACCTGCTTAAAATCCTCTTAACAAACAAATAGACTTACAAGCAAATGAAAAAATATCTTCTGAGAATTTCTGTGACCTTTTGTACATTTTGGAGCATGTTCTCTGTTTCCAGTGTCCACTGGTGACACAGTGGGTAAAGTGCATTTAAGTGCTAAGTAGAAGGTTCAAATCCACCAGCCAATTCACAGGAGAAAGATGAGGCAGTCTTCTTTTTAAAAAGATTACAACCTCAGAAACCCTATGGGAAGTTCTACTCGGTCCTATAAGGCTGCTGTGAGCCAGAATGGACTACATTGTAGTCGATTCTTGGTTTGGTTTGGTTCTCTGCTTCAGCACTGAATGGGCTTTGAAATCCCAATGCTTCCTGGCCAGTGAGAGGCAGCAGGATTGACAGGCTAATATTTGGGACCAATTTTTCTTTTGAGCTAGAACATGAGCCAAAATAACATCCAATCCAAGTCTATTTCTAAACAAGGATGAAATTCAAGCTTAAAAAACTTTACAAGATGAAGACGCTTATTTAACATTGGCCTTACAAAGAAACATTGATCTATAACTTTGTCAAATGCTGAGCTGAATACTCAGCAGAAGCAAATTAAAACGACTTCAACATCTTCGCTCCTACCAAGGCTGAGAGTAGTGCCATGGTGGCAGGGAGTCAACAGAGCACTGGGCTGCAACCAGAAATCCTGAGAACCCTTACCCATTTGCACATTAAGGAACATTTTGACTTTAGAAAGTCATTTTATGTTTCCTCCCCGCTCCCACTACCATGACTCGAATTCGACTTTCCAAGTCTGGCTAGATCAGAGGATGTACACTGGTACAGATAGGAACTGAAAAT
>NW_022109768.1:14665909-14681844 GCF_000313985.2 Echinops telfairi | reverse complement strand
AAAAGAAAGTCATTTTACTTCTGTAAGCCAGTAAAAGACTAACTCTTTGGACAACATGCCTAAGGCATGAAAACCTGTTAATTGCAATTTTTCTTCAGACTTTTTGGCTGATCAATCTGAGAGTGGCCTTCATTCCTCTGGATTCCTAGGCCAAGACTTATTCTCTTCTGGTAATTCCAGAATGAAGTAGTAAAGCTGGCAGTTCGACACATGGATATGCACTTTTGACTTGACGCTTTCACCAGGTGTTGAGGTAGGCTTACCCCATAAACCCCACCTACCAGGGCATCTCAGAAACATAATCTACAAGTAAGCACATGACATAGGGAATAATCCCTGCAGTGAATAAGTATCTTCGCACACCTTGAACATGTTCAGAGGAGCAGCACTTGGAATAGTGAATTAAATGCATTAGTCTAAATGATTTTACTAATTTTTCACTGCATAATAAGCTCCAGAGGCATGGACATGGTCATCTGCAAAGACAACTACTGATTTATACAGGAAAGTTTAGAGAGAAGAGAGGAGATTGTCACATGCAAAGAATGTAATCTCTTTTCAGTTGGAATGCCTCACACACAGTGTAAGAGACCACAAGAAAATGTCTAATGTGTGCAGATTAGGGTGAGCTATAAAGAGATGATACAGAAAGACCTTGATTCCCAGAGGTTATTTCTTTCAGAGAAGTTATGAAGATGGTTTGCTCCACTGGTCTGGAAAAGCCTAGCTCCTGCTCTGAAAAGATTTGTTATGTTAGGAGCTCATTGCATATGAAAAGCTTTCATTTCTTGGAGTGTGCATTTTACCTTCATCACACAGTTGGTCACTGAATGAACTCAAGAGCACATAGTGCGCCTTGCAGGTAAGTGCCTTGTGGAGACCACAGTCAAGAACAGGGCTGCTGGCTTCCTCACCAGCGGTAACTTCATCAGGCAGTGACTCTCAAGAAGAAGTTCCACAGCTCTGGCACCAAGAAAATAGGCATAGTATGCCAGATCCCGCCTACTTCTGACTGCTAGCGCACTCTCTCCTACACATTTAAGGGCTAACTTCCTATAAAAGGTCATTGTGAGGAGAAATCGACTCCATGGCAAAAGATTTGGATTTTATTGGACCACTTCTGGCAGGGTCAGAATTGGCTTCTTGGTAGTTGTCTTTTCAACCCCCAAACAACTTGTAACTGTGCTCAGTTCACACTGGCCTGGCCCTGTCTTGGTGTGACGTCTTTGTAGGTTTGCCTCATGTAGAACTCCACCACCTTCGACCATCACCCACTACTGCTAGCTTTGCCACACACTAGCAGAGAGTACAGAGGGTAGAGTCAAAGAGATCAGCATTCTGGTCTTTGTTGTTGAGTTTGATATTTAGAATTGGACTGTCCAGTCAGTTTTGACTCATTGTGACCCTATGTGCAACAGAATGAAACATTGTCTTCTTTCTCAAGAACGCTGTCTTCTATATGAAGCACTGTCTTGCACCATCCTCACAATTGTTATGGTGAAACCATGGTTGCAGCCCCTGTGCCAAACTTCTCCTTGAGGATTCTTACTTTTCACTGACTATGGTACTTACATAATTTCATGTCAACTTGATAAATAAGAATGAAGGGGTGGAGTCCAGCCTGTCAATCTGGTCACAGCCTGGTGATCCCTCCTTGTGGGTGGGGCCCTATCATGAGGATTCTGGGACTTCCTCTCTGCCACCTTAGAGGGAGGACACACTCTCTCTCTGCTTCACATTCCTATTGGCAAGCCACACTAATGGCAGCCAAAGTCATGGAGAAGCTTTCCACTACCACTGGACCCACAGGACTTTCCACCCACCGGTCTGCGATCTTCCTGTATTTGGTATCATTGCATGTGCTGTTTGACTCTGAGGAGGAATTCCTGGGATAATATTGGACTTATGGGTTAATATCAAACTTACAGACTTGATCTGGACTGGGCTGGGATGTTTTCTTAATATACAATTACTCTTGGATATAAAACTCTCTTACACACATATCAATGTCTTTGGATTTGTTTCTCTAGTCAACCCAGACTAACACACTGACCCTCCACTTTACCAAACAAGATGCTCTTCTCTAAGTAATCATCTCTTTTGATAACATGTTTGAAGTATGTAAACTAAATTCCCACCAACCTCCCATCTAAAGAGCATTCTGGCTGTGTTTCTTTGTGCTTAGTCTTTGTTTTTTGTCTATTAATGGAACGGCAGCAGGTGGATTTGTTTCATCAAGTTTCAGTTGCTCTCCTCTAAATGGGGATAATAATTGAACCTCTGGTTGCTGAGGATTGGATGGGAAGGAGCGGGGAGTGGTTAGTTTGAAGAGTAAAGATAGGATGTTGAATGCTGAGCACATAGCTCAGTACATATAACCTCTCAATAAATTTAAGCAATTAATAATAATAATAACAATACAACAAGTATACAAACTTGGCACTTCTGTTGCTTACCATTTCACTGTAGATATTTTTTAATGCCAGGAGCTATGAATAAGAAACATCTTACCCACTCCATGGGAGAAAGATGATGTTAGCTACTCCCACAAAGCTTTACAATCACAGAAACTCAGAGACCAGTTGTGTTCTCTCCTACTGGGTCAAAATAAGTCGGAATCAACTCAGTGCCAGGTGGTGTTACATTTGAGAGAATTGTCAGATATTCTTTATCAGATAACTAAGCAAATGGCAGGATATCTTAAACCAAACCAAACCTACTTCCATAGAGCCAATTCTATCTTATATTGACCGTATGGGACAGAATAGAATTGTCCTGTACATTCACCCAAACTGTAATTTTTGTGGGAACAGACTGCCACACATTTTCCCCATGAGGTAGCTGGTGGGTTGGAATGGCTTCCTTTTCAATGAGGAGCCTGAGAGTTTTAACCTCTCACCACCAGTTTAAAGGATCCCTACCTGTGGGAAACAGAAGGATTTCTCCCAAGTTGTCTCCCCCAAATATATGCCAAACCTAGCTGCTTGTGAATGACTTTACATTTAGAGGTCATCAGAAGTAGATCAGGGATCATTCTCCCTAAGAGCTATCAGCCATCTAGAGCAAGCAGACACCACTGTTTATCCCACAACAAGTAGGGCCCACTTCCTTCTGATAAGGATAGTAGTTGTCTGTTTCCTTGTAGGAGACCCCAGAGAGGTCAAACCCACCCAAGGATGACCAAGGTTAGGCTGCCATCATGAATCTAGTGTCCACCCATATTGTCACATGTAAACCCCTAGACCTTCCCATTCCTATAGGCACACCCCTAGCTCATCCCCTTCCTGTCACGCTTATGCCTATCATAAATCCCCTTTGGTTAGCAATAAAGTGGGGACTCTTTCTTGCTCTCATGGCCAGGCTCCCCCCACGAGGACCACCAAGCAGGGCTGATGTGAGCATACTACCTTGAATTGTGTCTGACTCCATTATTCCAATCTCTCCTCTACCTCTCATGCTCTCTATGACTTTACTATAATCTTTGCTTATTATCACTGTACAATTGCGTCTACCAGACCTGTGGTGATTTGGGGGGGACCCTCCTCTCCCCACACCCACCAGATTACCTACTGGGTTTGATAGAACTATCGATTCATTTGAAATCAGCCCAAGTATTTTTTGAATGAACAATGGGGAAAAGCAGAGTAAGTCTTCAAACAGCTGGAATCTGGTGCATGACCTTCAGAGAGCAGAGTGACATTAGGTCATCATCTGAGGACACAACAACCCTGGTAGCAGAAGTAGGCGGTCAGTTGACCCTCACTTGCTCAGTGTTCCACATCGAACCCGATATTGAAATCAAGCAGAAGCAGCCAGAGAAAGCACCCAGAAAGAATGCTCCATTTATGTACAGCCGTATATTCTTCAATAAATAAAGCAATAATTGAAATGTGGCAACAGCCTAAATATGCATCAACAGAGGTATAGGTAAACAAAATGTTGTATGTATGTGCAGTCACAAAGATCAATAAAGGCCCGATATATGGATGAACCTTGAACCTATTATTTTTAGTAAGGGAAATTCATTATAAAAGAACAAATATTATATGATCCCCTTATATCTAATGTCTAGAAGGCAAGCATATGGAGACTAAATGGGGTGTGTGTGTGTGTGTGTGTGTGTGTGTGTGTGTGTCTAGGGAAAGAGTAGAGAGATTGGGGAGAGGAGACTCATTGATTAAAGAATCCTGAGCTTCTGTTAAAAATTAGATGGAAAACTCAGAAATGGATAATAGAGACTGTTTGACATGATGAACGCAAATCTCTGAATTGTACATGTTGAAATGTTAAAGTGGCAAATATTTTATAGTGTATATATTTTACGACAATAAACAAGGATAATAATGGAGGGGTAACAAAACAAAAATCCTCCATGTCACCCCATCCTCCAAAGGAACTCTCATCGTTTTTTATTCCTATTTACTAATTAGACTGCAAAACAATTGTAAGAAACCTACCTGCATTCATTATTTTTCTCTGCCAGATATTCACTAGAAAGCAGCTATCAGGAAAAGAAATGTTGTAGCCATAAAAAGAAACTAGTGAAAGTATCCAATATATACCAACTGCCACCAGCAAAGCACAACTCTTTTTGGTGTTTCTGTGTCTGGAAAATTTTTGTTCAAACATAAGCTAGCTAATAAACATGAATTTGCAAAATCTTTTTTCTTCAATGAACTATAGCAGACTTGAAACACATGAATAAATAAATTGCTGAGTGTTGAACTTCACTAGGGCAGAAAAAGTCCCAGGAACAGATTCTCAATAATAATCACATTTTCTCCTGGTTTGCAGATTTACACTGACATTATTTCATTAGTTGGATTTAGGCACCAGAATGTGTTTGCCTCTAGCTTTTTAAATAATAAAATCTTCATCATAGGTTGTCTTGTATTGCAACCAAGGCAAGAACAGATCAAATCAGTAAACATATTTTACTTTTGAAATGAATTATTTGAGGAAATAATATGTTGTTACCCTCAAAAATGATAATCATTAGTATACATTCTTTGAACTTGCAATTTTATTCACAAACTTTAAAGACTAAGACTGAAAATTCCTTAGGAAGAAAGATTTTGCTTATTTGCTTCAGTGAAACTACAAAGAGAGGTTTCAACCATAGACTTTATGGCTAATTACAAAGAGGTGAACGGTCAATTTTTCACCCAGCAATTTTCTTTATTTTGATTATTTGTTCTGATATTTCCCATGTATTTTCATTGCATAGGTCCCTTTTTATGGGAATCGTATTTGTTTGTAAGGAACACCAAGCAGTTTTTAGAATAAAGGGCTTGACTTTTGAATGAGAACTCTAAAAAAAAAAAAGTTATAAAAAGTGTTCTCTCTCATGCAAATAAACAAAGATGTTGGCAGGGTTTAAATCCATGTCTAGTTCTGAATGTCAGAACTTGTTATCTTAAAAGAAGAGTTTTTATAGCTTGGTTCTGTCAAATGGATGTGTTTTGTGATATTGAAAAGTATTGATTTGGTTTCCAGGCAACATTTGGAAGCAAAGGCTGGAACATTTAACTTGCTGGCTGTCTACAATATCCAGTACAGAATGAGTAACACCCTCCCAGAGACTACAGGATGATCATGAAATTGTGCATTTTCTGTGTGTTTGTATGTGTTTACTTGTGTGCATCCAAAATTGTTCTTTCTTTATAGTCTGTGTAGAATTCGTTATGCTATTTCATTTATAACCAGGCTGGGCTCCTTCTTTGTCATTTTCGCCTATAGAGGAATGTAATTCAACACTCATGACTTGCTCCACCCCGTGTTCTTCCTTCTAAATTGATGTGTGACATCTATTCATCTGGATTTCTTGATCAGGAAAAAGCCTGTCCATACTGAGAGTTGCCTTTCTTTTCCTTTCTTTAACCGTCCGAGGCACTGATGCTCGATAGTGTAGATGGATAGATGTCCAAAGCCTAGACCAAGATGGAAGGACATCAATCAAAACAAAACAAAAACTATTGGATGAGTCTCTAAGTCATGCCCTTAGGGCTTGCATAAAGTTGACGTTTTTATGTTCAATTGACTGACTCGTATGTCAAATGTTCAGAAGTCAGGTGTTCCTTCCTCGGAACACCCTCAAATGTCAACAGCTATGTGAATGGTTATAGTCCAAATTGTTAGGTTACTCTACTCATTTACTTAGCCTAAAAATGTTCTAGAATAATGAAGTGTTGAAAATAACCTCAGGTTGAGATGGCCTCAGTCTTTGGTTAAAATATGGAAGGGTATTCTTTTGCTTTTCTGCTACTTTTATTAGGAGACTAGCTGTACAAGGATTGTAGCTATAACACCTTATCGTTATTTAGTACGAACTAACTCCTTTAAAAAATCTCCTATTTTCTCCAATATGCAGTTTGGGGGAGAACTTCTGGAATTTAAACTGTTTATACTTTGTCATCATGTGTCTTCAATCAAATTTCAACCATTGTTGAACTTTATTAAATCTCAGTGAAACTGATTTGGGGAAACCATGATTTACATAATGGCTTGGGAGGTAAGCAGATTTGTGTCAGAACATGTGGACCCTTAAGGCAGGAGCTCGGCCATACCATTTAACTTTTCCAGATGTGTGATATATTACTCTTGCTGAACCTTGAGAACAAGAACACCTGCCTTGCCTACCTAAGAGATGGTTGTGAAGATGAGATGATGTGAACAGCTGATCAAAAGTAAATTGTCCAACTCTTTTTACCTGATAAGTCCTTTAAGTGCCATTTATGATAGTTGACCCCATCAAGTCCACTTAGCTTTTGTGAAACTCATTTTCTGTTTATTATTCCAACACTTTGTCTTTGCTCCTCTTAGCTCTATTGAGATGGCTCACTTGCACCTTTCTACCAGACCATATTCATCTCCTGGAAAGCAAGTTAAGAGTTTGCATATTTGGAAAGTGATCCCAGGAAGCAAAGTGACAGAAGGGGAGAAGAGAATAAGAATGAATGGAAATCCAGCACATGACAGGCAATTTGGTTGTAGATTCTGCAAGAGCTCTCCAGGAACCTTGACCTGTATTTCAGATCGATCTGCCTGGGGATGAGAATGGGAAACATTTTGCATATCACTTTTCAACTTTGTATTTGTGAACCCGTGGGAAATAACTCTCAGGCTGTAGAAACATGAGAGCTAAACAGAGTGGTTCTGATTCAAGACCTTCATGATGATGCAGTCAAAATATTCATCTGGGCTATAGTTATCTAAAGGTTTGACTGAGAAAAAAAGGTTGCACAAATCAATTGATATCAAGTCAATTCTGATTCATGAAGACCTTCTCTGATTCACAGTAGAACTGGACTCAGTAGTTTTCAATGACAGTGAACTTTCAGAAGCAAATCACCAAGTTTTTTCTACATGGTGCCTCCGGGTAGCTTTGAACCACCAACTTTTCAGTTAATAGCTATATATCTAACTTTCTGTACCATCCAGAGACTTCTCAAAGGAGCCCTAGTGGCTCAGTGGGTTACAGAATTTGCTGCTAAATGCAAGGTCAGTGGTTCAAATCCACCAGTCATTCCTTGGGAGAAAGATGAGGTTATCTATTCCTGCAAAGATTTCGAGTTTCAGAAAATCCAAAGGGGACATTCTACTCTGTCCTATAGGGTCACCATGAGCTGGAATCGACTGTATGGAAGGGAGTCTGGCTTTTGAGTTTGGGAGACTCCTGAAAGTTGGACTGGGCTGCAACCTCTCCCCATCTAAATTATACTCCATCCTCTTATTCTCTAGCCCTTTAACCTGTTTCTACCACCTGTTTGTCAGTCTGCTGTATTGTGATGGTGGGGAACTATGCCACCAGTATTTCTAACACAAGTAGAGTCATCGATTATGAATACATTTCAGTGGAGCTTCCAGGCTAAGAAAGACTAAGAGGAAAGGTATGGTGATCTATTTTTAAAAATCAGCCATTCAAAACTGACAGATCACAACAAAACATTGTTCAGTACAATGCTGAAATGTGCACCTCCTGAGTTTGAAGGCGCTCAAAATACTCAATATTCCCAACAATGATCTCAAGCCTACCAATGACCGTGAAGAGGCACAGGATCATGCAACATTTCATTATGCTATACATGTTCCCACTGTGAATCAGAGCCAATTCTATGGTAACTTAAAATAATAGCATCTCCTCTTTATGACTCGTATTGATGTTTATTATCAGAAATATTGCTACGTCTGTATTTCCTTTGTTTGATGACTCTTTCAGTGGAGAGCGACCTTGTCCGTTTTGCTCATGCATGCGTCTCCATGAGCACCAGACCATCTCAATGAAGGTATTGAATAATGATTGCTGTGCTAAAGAAAGTACTTTCTGTTGTCAGAATTTAAACAAAAAATGATCCCGTCTCTCTTTGTCAGAATTTCCCGTGAGTTATGAATGTCTGTTTATTAAAGAATAAAGAACAACCCTACTAGGAAAAAAATAAAATATGGGTCATTGGCCTCATGGTGATAAACTTAATGGCATGAGATACAGGCAACCGAAAAGATAACAAACACAAACAGGGAAACAAACAAAAAGTTATTTGAAATGAGGCTGACAGAGCACACAAAGTATGTTGTTATAAGTGAAAATGCCAATGTCGAGTTGCAATGTAGTTAAGGGGCTCAAGGCAAGTGGAAAAATAAATGACTTTACATGTTATGTTTTGCTTTCTAGATCATTAATCTCATAACAGTGACAAAACATAAAGATAAAGATAACATCTTTGAAAAGTCTGTTGTTCATATTATGCCATGTCCTGAGTATGGTTAATCAAATGCAATCTTTTTATACCAAACAATCCTCTTTTTTTCCTTCCTCATGGCATCAGGCTGAACTTTAATATACACAGAAAAACTGAAGTGTTCACACATGGTCTTCACACAATAAGCCACTGCTTCACAGATGAGAGCTTTTCAAACCTTTATCAAACCCTCTCCAGCCACTCCTTTCCAGCTTACATGTTTTTATTCCTTTTACAGGAAAACCAACAAGTACCTTTTTTTCTTAAGAATTCAATTGGTATTTATACAACATCCACTGGGTAAAAGCCAATGGATTGAAATATTATCTCTTTTCCACTACTCCCCCTTTTCTCTTTTCTCTTTTTCTCCTTCTTTTACCCTTTAACCACCCACACATCAATCTGAGTCATTAAAATACATTTAATGATCATGTTTCAAATTCATCTCTGTACAGATTGTTACTTCTATAAACATTTAACAAAGTTTGCTAATGAGAGGAAATGAACTGCCTTTAAACCTATGAAAGGAGGGTTATAATAATTTCCTCTATGCATGAATGTATATATATAATGTATATATATATGTGTGTGTGTGTGTGTGTATATATATATAATCCAAGGCAATTTCTCCTTCAATTGCAGAGGTGAGAACCCAAGCTTCTTTGATAATATGAGCTAGCAATGGCTCCTCGGTGATGTCTCTTAGCATAAAAAAGCAACGTTTTAAGAATTAAGTTTCAACTGACCATGGAAAGGTAACTCTTTGGAAGGAACATATAATTTCTTAGAAGGTGATGAAAGAAAGAGTAAAAAGAAAATGAACTTCAGCACTTAGTCATATGAGACATTTCTGGAAGCACCCGCTACATCTGCAAAGTTGATCTGGCCTAATAAGCAATTCAGTGAGTGTTTCCTTTAAGTAACAGGAAATGCTTTTTGGAAGCCTATATGCCATTTAAATTAAGTTACAAATGTTTTATAGCAACAGGTTCATGTTCCAAAGCAATGTGTCACCCCCCACCCCCGAGAATTATTGATACGATGACACCTTAAAACATATGAAAGGGAACTTGTTGATAGAATCCACGTGTTACTATGGTGATATTTTTGGATCATACTCTTTGCCAGGAACATGGTGTAATTCTGGCTAATTTCAGCTCAAATGAAATGCTGTTGTGACACAACAGAAATGTCTCTAGGTCACATCAGTGTGATTTGTCTGAGGAATTAGATTAGTCTTCATTGGAAACATCAGTTACAAGGACTGACCACACACCGTCATGATTTAAGAAATGGAAAATGTGCTCTTGTAACATAACCATTATTAAGAAGTGTTCTACATCCTCAGGAAAACAGCTTGGGGCGTCATCCTTCTAACTATTACTTCAACAAACTCCTATCAGCTTTCCAACTGTGAGCTGAAGAGACGTGCAATGCTTACGAAGCACAAGCCTGGATAGAGTCTACACCATGACTTTTCTGGAGCAAGAATCCACATAAAGGCAAACTTTCGGTGGAAAACACTAGCCACTTCCTCAAGTTCCCTTGTCATAAGGTTTATCCTAAGGTGCTTTATGTGTATTCTGTAAGATTGTACCTAATTTTATATCGAGTGAAGTAAAGACTTACGAGTTTGATGTACTGTTCCCATAACGCTTTACAGCCTTAGATGCCCACAGAAGCTACTCTACTCTAACCAACTGGGTCACTGTGGCTCAAAATTGATTCAATGGTAGGGAATTTTGAGTTCTTCATGTAGATTTGGGAAATAGGTTTGTTGCTTCTGTACTGGGAAGTGATGGAAAAGATCTGTTTCCACTATGTGATGCTTGATACCTTAGGGCTCTTAGCAGCTATTCCAAATACACATTTTACCTGATGCAATGGCTATTCCATATACCCAGCTCCTAGGAGAAAAGAAATCATCAATTTCTTGCAGTGTCCATAGCCAATGTGTGGCACCAGAACATTCCATGACTGAAGAATGGGAAGCTCTATGCTAACCAATATATGATTATATCTTTTCCACGGACACTTGCAGGTATTTTCTCTGAAATTGATCTAAATCACCTAAATTAGTTTAAATTTCACAACTCAAAACTGCATTAGAGATTATTATTGCAAAAATGTGCAAGTTTGTATATTATATAGATATGGATTGAATTGTGTTCCCCCAAAAGATAAGTAGAAGTGCTAAACCCTGTAACAGTGAAAGTAGCCTTGCTTGCAAGTAGATTTTTTGTTGGTTTTTAAAAAAATTATATTTATATATAAAACCAACCAAGTAAGAAAGTCATATAGGAGTAGTGTGGGTACTGATTCCTTCTCTGGTGTTATATGAAGGGGGAGGATATACAAAGAAGCATATTCACACAGGGGAAAGACATACACCATGTAAGAATGCATCAAAAATCAAGAGACATAGAGGGCTACCAGAGCTAAAAGAGTTAAGGGACTTTTTTCCTTAGAGGAGAAAGCAAGAACAAAATCCTTCTGATGCCCTGAATTCCAATTCCTGGCCTCTGGAATAATGAAACAATGATTGCATGGTCTTCAGAACCACCCACTTTGTGGTGTTTTGTTACAGTAGCTCTAGAAAATTGGGACCAATATTCACCTTCTAGTTGCATACACTAAATTCTAGGTTAAATATTTTAGTGTCATGGTTTTTTTTTTAATTAAAATTAAAATACCTACCATAAGACCCAAACAAAGAACAGCAGCAATGCATCTTATAATTCAGTTTTAATCAGCCATATCTCTGAATCTTGGATTCTGTCATAATTCTATAAAAATATTGTCCAAACCAATAAACTTTAGAGACATTCTTAAGAAATCAAATTTGGGGAATATATTGATAAAGTTCTCTTGAAGAGTTAGGTAAGCCATAAATTAGATATTTTATTCTCAAACTATAATATCTTCAGTCTGTAAACAACTGTTTATATTTTTCTGAGCAAAATGAACCTTGAACATCTTAATTCATCAGTTTGGTAGTACTCATATCTCTAAGGATGAGACACACTCCATTCAAATTTTATCAAATTTTATAGTCTGTAATATGTGAAATATTCATTCCCTCACACACACTCACAATGGATATGTATTCGGTTTGTGTACATATGTATATGAGTATAGAGGATAATTCCAAAGTTTTGGTATTAGGGTTACAGTTCATATACACCCATTTATTCCAAACAAAATGTGTGTAAAATGTCTCTGTAGTCTGTCGATGGCTGCAGATAAGTTCTTTCGGAAATACACATTAATGCATGTGTCTTAGTCTCATTAGAGTGCCTTTAAAACAACAAAACAAAACAATAAAAGGTCCAGTCAAAACAGTGGCCTTCAAGGGGATCTGAAGAACCAGTTAAATTCCAAGAAATGAAATCAGCTCAGAAGGTAATGAGATTCCTGAGATAATCTTGATGGATTTTCTTGAGGGACATGGGACAATCACAGGGGCTTATCACGAAGAAGTTTTAGGAAATTGAAAGCTGCATTGGTGAGAAAAGGACCAGGAAATATGTGCAATTACATTAAGTTTGTTGAGAAATCTTACTCCATTAAACCCACAGCCTTTATTTGTCACCTTTTGACCCAAAATTCAAAGAAAAATGAAAAGGAGCACAATTAGAGATTTATCATCTTAATCGCCCTCAATTGCAGGAAACTTAAAAAGAACGATCCTTGACTTTTCACAGTAGTGGCTTCATATAATATTTATAGTTTTATGATTGACTAATTTCACTCAGTATAAAGTCCTCTAGATCCATCAGTATTATTCATAGACCCATCATTTTTCTTCAGTGGTGGGTAGTGTTCTAATGTGTTTATCTACCACAGTTTGCTTACCCGTTCATCCATTATTATGCAGGTGGGTCGCTTCGTGTTTTGTTTTTGTGAATAATGCTGTGATGGACCTGATGTGTAAATGTATCAGTGCAATATTGACTTTTCTTTTTTTTTTTAAGATTTGAAGAAGAGAGCAACTACATCTCTCTTCTTTATTAGTCTCTCTGAAGTCAGACGTGCAGTTTTTTTTTTATTTTAATAACTCCACTTCTGAGAAATCATTGTTGTTGAGTGTGTCAACTCAGTTTCAACGCATAGTAAGTTTATGTACAACAGAACATGCCTAAACACTGCACAGTCCTGGACCAGCCTCACAGTTTTTCTTTGAGCCCATAATCACACCCACCATATAAATTCATTTTGTCCAGAGCCTCCCTCTTTCTGTTTGCCCTCTACTGAGCATGATGTCCTTCTCCAGTGACTGGTCCATGCTAACAGCTTGTCCAAAGTCGTATCATCCTTGAATCCAAGGAGCATTTCGGTTTTAATTCTTCTGAGACAGATTCATTGATTCTTTTGGCCATCCACAGAAATGTCAATATTCTTTACCAACAGCAATATTCAAACATGTCAATTCTTCTTTTGGCTTCCCTAGACCAAGGAATTAGCCACAGAAAACTTAATGGACAGCAAGGGAACTTCAGGTACTTCAAAGCTCATCGCTAGCAGCAAAACATAGTCAGAGAGAGTGCCAGATGATGAGCCCCTCAGGTCAGATGACACTCAAATTATGACTGAGAAGGTGCCTTCTTAAAGTAGGGTCAATCCTAATGCCATAGAGTGAGCAAAGCCTTCGGGAGTAAAGCCTTCCAGACTTTCACTGACTGATGAGACATGACTTAAAAAGAGAAGAGACAGATTTTAGTAGGGCTACCAGAATAAGAATAGACCACGGAGAACAAATAGACTGTCCATTTCTAAGGAATTAGCCACTGAAAATGTTAACAGTAGCAGCAGACTTTGTCAGACACAGAAAATCTCATGAATAGAAGCAGAATAGGGTTAGGTAGAGTGCCAGAAAATAAACCTGTCAGGTCAGAAGACATTTAAAATATGACTGAGGAAGAGCGGCCTTCTCAAAGTAGAGTCCACCATAATGATATGGATGGAATTTGGCTTAACGCAGAGAATACTAGAAAGATGTTTACTTGTGTTCTATTGGTTAGACAAATATATTTGATTGTATGGATCATAAACTATGGATAAAATTGAGAAGAATGAGAATTCCAGAATACTGTGGGCTCATGCAGAACCTGTGCATGGATCAAGAGGCTGTTGTGTGTACAAAACAAGGGAATATTGCATGGTTCAGTATCAGTATAGGTAAGAGTTATATTCTCTCATCATACTTATTCAATCTCTAGTCCGAGAAAATAATCAGAGAAGCTGGACCATATGAAGAAGAACACAACATCAGGTTTAGAGGAAGGCTTATTAACAACCTGCAGTATGCAGATGACACAAACTTGCTTGCTGAAAGTGGAGTATTGAAGCATTTGCTGATGAAAATCAAGGATTATAACCTTCAATATGGATTACAACTTCATGTAAAAAAGACCAAAATCCTCACAAGCGGGCCAATAGGTAATATGTTGAAGTTGTCAAGGGTTTTCTCTTACTCGGGTCCACAATAAATCCTCAGAGAAGCCAGTCAAGAGATCAAAGAACACATTTCACTGGCTAAATCTTCTGCACAAGACCTCTCTATTTTTATTTTATTGGGAGTTCTTACATATATCATTCCATTGTTCAATCACATCAAGCTGTATTGTACAATTCCTACCACAATCAGCTTCCAAATATTCTTTTCCTTCCTGGACTCTTGGACATCATCTCCCTTGTACCTCTTCCCCACACCCCCAACCACCACCACTGTACCCCCATCCCAGAAACCTTAATTCTACTTGATGTCCCTATAAGTTCATTGATCCTGGGTTTTTTATACTGAAAAACAGAAAAACATATAACACAAATTCAAGAGGATGACCCCCAATGGCATAACACATCTGAGGTAAACCCCAATATGAACAAGCAAAAACCACAATTAGAGAAAATATTGAAAGTCAGATCAGGCCCAGTATGCATAAGAAGGGGGATCAACTGACAAGGTTTATCCATAAGACCTCTTTAGAAATAGAGGAAAGAACTAGGAGGCAAAAGCTATTCAATGAGGCACAAATATAGGTATGTACATATGTAAATATAATAATTTATTATGATAGGGGTGTAAGTGCATGTACATATATTTATATGTTACGCATTTATATATTTATATGTTATGCAGACAGACTTTGGGCTTCAACTTAAGTCCTCCCTCAACACAGGAACATTTTGTTCTAATAACCTGGCACTCTACGATACCTTCCCAACACAATCGCTGAAGACAAAATGGGTGCATAAGCAAGTGTGGTAAAGAAAGCGGATAGTGCCTGGCTATTAAAAGCTATAGTATCTGGAGTCTTATAAGCTTGGAGTTAAAAAAGCAGCCATCTACCAGGGAAGCAACTGAGCCCATCAGCCTGTGTGATCATGAGGTGTCAAAGGAATCATATATCCAGTATCAGAAGATCCAAAACAAAATTATATTGATGAGAATGAGAGGTGTCAGAGTGGGGACCCAAAGCTCATCTGAAGACAATTAGCCATCCCCTCACAGAAGGGCCACACAGAAGGGAGGGACAATTCAGCCAGGGTGCAATACAGAACCGATGAAACACACATTCCTCTAGTTCTTAAATGCGTCCTCCCCCAACTAACATCACCCCAGTTCTACCTTACAAATCCTGCTAGACCAGGGTATGTACATTAATACAGATAAGAGCCTTTGACTCCCAGAATCCAGGACAGATAAACCCCTCAGGAACAGTAATAGAAGTAGTGATATCATGAGGGTAGGGGAGGAAGGGAGGGGAGAGAAAGGGGGAACAGATAAAAATGATGGATATTTAACCACCTCACTCCCCAAGGGAAACAAATAACAGAAATGTAGGTAAAGAGAGACAAGAGGATGGTGTAAGATACGAAAATAACAATAATAATATACAATTGATCAAAGGTTGAGGAGGGTGGGAGGGGAAAAAAAGAGGAGCTGATTCCCAAGGACTTAAGAAGAAAGAAAGTGCTTTGAAAATGATGGCAATATATGTACAAGTGTGGCTGATACAATTGATTTATGAATTGTTATAAGATCTGTAATAGCCCCCAATAAAATTATTAATAAAAAAACAAAAAGATCAAACAAACAAAAATATCTTTAAAGTGTAAGAGGTAGAGGGGAAGGGAGGACGGTTGGTCAACCTAGGGACAGAGAACAACAAATGGTTCAAAACCAACGGTAGGGAG
>NW_022109768.1:14659312-14664457 GCF_000313985.2 Echinops telfairi | reverse complement strand
TATGAGCCCCAATAAATTGATTTAAAAAAAAATAAAAAAAATAAAAGATCATTTTATTGGGGGAAAAAAAAAAAGAAAAGAATGAAGGCAACATATATACAAACATGCCTGATTCAATTGATGTATGGATTGTGATAAGAGTTGTACGAGCCCTCAATAAAATGATTTTTAAAAAAATAAAAAGGAAAAAAGAAAAAAAAGAAAGGAACAATAAAAAAATTAAAAAAATGTTGAAAAGCAAGGATGTAACTTTGAGGACTAAAGTGAACCTGACCCAAGCCAGGGTATTTTCAAGTGGCTCATATGCATGTGAGAGTTGGACATTGAATAAGGAGGACTGAAGAAGAATCAATGCATTTGGACTGCGGTGCTGACAAAGAATATTGGAAGTACCACGGACTGCCAGAGAACAAACACGACTGTCTTAGAAGAAGCATTGTCAGAATGTTCCTTAGAAGCAAGTATGACAAGACTTCGTCTCGTGCACTTTTTAAAAAACAGTTTTATTTACATATAATTCATGAACTTGGAAGTTGTAAGTAGGATCTCTGTGGGTCAAAACCAACCTGATGGCAGCACCTATCAAAACAACAACAACATGATGGTTAAAGATTAGTCTTTTTTCCATTGTGTCCTTGCTGAAGGTTTTTTCTAAGTCCGTGGGCTTTTTGACTCTTTTGATGAAGTTTTCTCATGCACATAAATGTCTTATTTCTGCTATTTCCCAGTTATTTACTATATCTCATTCTATATCCTGTATAGTCTTCTATGATATCCTTCATTATATATAATAATATGTCTATGCTCTGCACAAGGGCCCTTAAGTTTGCCCCTATTTTATCATCAAAGATTTTTATATCCAAGGATTTACATTCAGGTCTTTGATCTATCTTGAGTTTGTTTTTGTACATGAGATGAGGTTTGGGCCCCTCTTGTTATTTTGCAGATGGGCCCAAGTTTGCTAGCACCATTTGTTGAAAAGGCTACCTCTCTCCCATATTACACTTTGGTGACCTTTATTAAATATCAGTTGCCTATAAGTGGGTAAGCATAAAGATTTATGCTCTTTGTGCTCCATCTCAGAATCCCTCTATAGGGTAGCTGAGAGTCGGAATCAAGCAGTTAGCAATGGGTGTTAGGAAGAAGTTAAGAAGCTCTTCTGCTGTGTAGCTCATTGGGCTGTTAACCATAAAGAATCTGTCTCCGAAACCGCAAAGGCAGTTCTACCCTCCCCTATTGGGTCACTCTATGGAGTCGGAATCAACTCCATGGCAGTGAGTGAGTTCTCTGGTGCAATGGTTCAGAGCTCATCTGGGAATCTTGGAGGTTTGAATGCATCTGCCTCTCCACCAAAGAAAAGACCTGAACACCTTATCCTGTAAAGATTAAACCCATTGTCATCAAGTGGATTCTGAGTCCAGGAGGACAGTATGAGACAGTACAAGGCTCCCAGATCATAATCATTATGGAAGCAGACTGCCACCTCTTTTTGGCTGAGAGCAGCTGGTGAGTCTGCACTGCTGACCTTTGTGTTAGCAGCCATGAACCATCGTGTCCACCGGGTTATTTTTTGGTAAAGATCTGCTTTTATAAATAGTTCAGCCTAGGAAACCCTGTCCGACGGGATCCAAATAAGGAATGTACTCTGTGCACACGAGAACTACGCGATCAAAATGTAGAGCCAGATAGAATTGAAATAGCCATCTGTGAAATGGAAATCCTTAATAAGCAGCTTAGTTGAGACTTAAGGTGCTTTTATATGGGGCTATAAAATGGTGAATTCCATATCCAAGGCAGATGTCAGACTTCAAAAAATCCTCTCAGAAAGTTTCCACATGTTACTCAAAGTTTGTCTCTTTTGGTTTTAAAAATGGTGTCCTCTATAGTGTCTAGGGCTCCTTCTCTGCCCAAGACCTCTTGAAAGGGCTGAAAAGCAAGGATGTCCCTTTTTGGACTAAAGTGCCCAAGCCATGGCGGTTTCAATCATCTCATATGTATTTCAAAATTGGACAATTAATAAGAAAGATCTAGAAGAATTGATGCACTTGGATTATGGTGTTAGTGAAGAATATTGAAAGTACTTTGGATAGCCAGGCAATGAACAAATCTGGCTTGAAAGAATGCTCAGAATGCTCCTTAGAAGCAAGGTTGGTAAGACTTGGTCTCATGTTCTATAGACAACCAACTTGAAGGCAATGAGCTTGGGGTTTTGAGTTTATCAGGAGAGGCTAGTCCCTGGAAAAGGACATCATGCTTAGTAAAGTGGAGGGGTCAGTGAAAAATTGGAAGACCCTCAAGATCTGGATGGACACAGTGGCTGCCACAATGGCTCAAACATCCCAGCATGGCAAGGATGGCACAGAATGGGCAGTGTTTTGTTTTGTTGCATATGGGGCAATATATCAGAATGGACCTTAAAGTATAAATACACACAAGGTTGTTTACAACAAAACACAAGCAACATATGAGGCTTAAAAGAACAGAAATGTATTGTCTCACGGTTCTGTACAGGAAAAGAAGTTCAAATACAGGACTAAGCAGGGTCATGGGTACTGCTCACTCCAGGTAAAGATTCTCCTTTCCTTCTCTCAGATTCTGGAAGCCCCAAGAGTCTCATATATATCTACACACATATCGGTATCTTTTTTTTTCCTGTGGGACTCTGTTACCATCTCTGTTTTCCCCCTTTAAAAGACCTTTTAGATTGATTTAAGATCCACCCTACTCCAGTATGACCTGGTTAACGGAGCTGGTAACATCTTCAGAGAAGGAACCTATTTCCAAACAAGGTCAATTCATAGGTACCCGGGTTTGGACTTCAACTTATCACTTTGGAGGATGCAATTAAATTCATAACAGATGGAGAATCAGGACAAAATGTGTTGCTGAAAACAAGGAAATAAATACTGAAAATGATACCATGTAGTTTTAAACTGTGACCATTCTCTCTTCTGACATTTTTAAACACACTCTTTTCCACATTCCAAAACATCTGGGGTTATGTTTCAGTTCATAAGAACCTAGGACATTTTGCACCAATTTGTGATTTTGGGGAGATATGGCTCCCCAACTTTATCTTCATAGAAGGGACCACCCAAGTAGGTAAATAGTTTAAAATTACAAAGACAGTTTAAAAAAAAATCAAGATTTCAGTTAAGAATTCTAGAGCCCAATGACCAGCTCCCCACAATCTATGTAAATCTCAAAGCGTTTCCTGACTTTGCTTTTGAGCATCAGCAAGAAGTTTTGGTTTTCTAATAGTGAGGTATTGAGAGAGTATTTGGCTATCCTCTTTTCTGAAATCTGGGATTTGGGTCCAGCAGATGTTTCCAGTTGTGTTAATGGTGTTGAGTTGTGTGTGGGGTATGGTGATGTAGAAATACAGGGAATAGTTTGAGACTAGGCCAAACATTGTTGCCTGCTACTTACTATGAGCCAAATTTGAACTCATGTTTCCAAAATTGAAAAGCTAGCTCCTCCGAGAAAATAAAGACTCCAGAAAAATAATTCATTCTCAAAAGAATATCCAGTCTTTGTTGAGCATAAAATGATCACTATAATAACCACCTTCCTTTTAAACGTGGAAGGATCTTTAATGTGTCAATTAACCAAAATTCTAAAAGTAAGCTTCTTTTACAGATCGAAGAAACATATAATGCGACAATTTACTGAAGACATTGTCAGCGTAAAATATGCAGTTGAGAAACCTGGTGTCTAGATGGAAGACGAAACAAAATTGAGCCAAGTGGAATCATATTTCTGCTGGGGTTTTCCCTCTCTTGGTGTACATGGAAGTTTGAGGTTATATCATAAAGGAATAAAATGGCAAAAAAAATCATTTACTGGCTTGAAGTTATGGAGAAAAGACATTCACATCTGTTTCTGGTATTCTGTTGAAGAATCTCTCCAGTTGATAATTATGGATTGGAAGCAAATTGGTTTGTTTTCACGGGTCCCTTTTTTTCCAAGCTCAGATAAAACAAACCTTTCCTGTGGGTCCATGGGTTTGCATTCTAAATTCTTGGTTTACATGGCACAAAATCCCTATTATATTGCTAACACATTATCCATCTTGAAAAGAACAAAACTGGCTAAGTTTTGGCAGGATTTATATTACATAAACTCCCATGACTAATTTCACATTTGTGTGTGTGTGTGTGTGCATGTGTTTGTTCATGTATGTATGTGTGCAAAATCATAAATCTTACAGCTTTCTAATGTACTTCTGTCTCTTAATTTGATATTTGCTGTAAATAACTTGAACCTGTAATTTTTATTCTATCTTACTTGGAAAAGTCTATTTTAACATTTACCTAGAAGGATGAAAATAAGAATGATGTCAATATATTTAAGGATTGAAAAAATCTCTTCTGATAAAGGGAGGCCCCTTAATATCACTATTGATTAGGCATTGGGCTGTTAGTTATAAGGTTGATAGCTCAAACCCACCAGCCACTCTGGGGGAGAAAAATGGGACTGTAGCTCCCTAAAAAGATTTACAGTCTCAGCAACCAAATATAAGGTTACTATGAGTAGGAACAACTTCATGACAATGGATTTATGATAAAATGGGTAGCTCTTTCTTTGTTGATTTCTGCTAGGTGAAGATTGTGGAATTTTCTATTTTCTTAATCAATCAGTCAATAATGGGGGGGAAAAGATTATCATTCCATGTATCATAATCCAAAAGCACACATTGTCATCAAATTAATTCTGACTCCCAGTGACTCTATTTTGGATTCCTGAGATTACAAACCTTTATGGGAGTAAAAAGCCTCATTTATCTCCAAGAAGTAGCCAGTGGGTTTGAGCAGTCAACCTACACTTTTCACTCCAATGTCTACCCACTTAAGCATGTACCATTTATATCATAAATCCAAGTCCACTGCCATCAAGCCAATTCCAACTCATAGAGACGCTATAGAGCAGAGAACTTCTGTACTAGTCTGGGAACTTTAGAGAAACAAATCCACAGAAACTCATGTATGAGAGAGAGTTTTATATAAAGGGTAAGTGCACATCAAGAAAACACCCCAATCCAGTGCTGCCCAAGCCCACAAGTCCAACATTAGCCCATTAACCCATATGTCCAACACCAATCCACAAAGGTCACATGCAGATCCTTGTAATTAGTTCTCCCTTTCC
>NW_022109768.1:14656647-14658129 GCF_000313985.2 Echinops telfairi | reverse complement strand
ATAGAAAGGACAGAGATAACTCTGGCAACTTAAAAAAAACAAAACAAAAAAAAAACAGACACAATGATGCTGACTACAGGAGGAAAGCCGCATCAGTGAATGTGTAAGCATCTTAGTGCTGGCAGGGGACTCTACACGGCTGCTCCAGCACCCAGGACTGCATCAGGGTAGGTCCATGTGGCTTCTCCTTGGGAATGTCTTACAGGAAGTCAGCCTTGCCAGCTGAAGCAGGGAACTGGCTAAGTTGGCTGCACCCTGGTGTGACCATCAGAAAGCAAGAGACCAGAGAACTAGAAAGGTGAGGCTCACTGAGCCATTTATCCTTCCACCCTTCAATTAACCCCACATGTGTGTTTATCAGCCAGGTTGGCACAATAAACTAATTACCTCAATTTCTTAGGATTTCCAAGGCTGTAAACCATTATGGTAGCAAACAGCTTTATCTTTCTCCTTGAGCTACTGATAGATTCAAACTCTTGAACTTGCCATTAGTGGCTAGCAGCCCAATTAATGGCATAGCAGCCCTATGCCACCAGCATCCTGTATCCCATATATATTCACATTTATAAAGATTTCTGGGAAATTCTAAGGAAAAGCAAAGTCCTTCTCTTCACAAAGTATAAAATACAGCCAAAAGAGACAAATGAGGAAAAAATTAAAAGTGGGGGGGAAAAGATAAGTTAATATATGAATAATGCACAAATGCTTTTCATGCCAAATAAGATGTTAAGAAAAAAATAGACTAGAATAAAATAATCGGAGCTACATTTCCCTCTCCTGGTGTACATGGAAGTTTAAGATCATATCATAATGGAATAAAATGGCAAAGAAAATTTAAAATCATTTACTGGCTTGAAATTATGGAGCAAAGACATTCACATCTGTTTCTGATATTCTGTTGAAGAATCCCTCCAGTTGATAATTATGGATTGGAAGCAAATTGGTTTGTTTTCACGGGTCCTTATTTTTCCAAGCTCAGATAAAACAAACCTATCTTGTAAGAAAAGAACAGTAAATGCTATTATTGAAGGAATATTTGAGAAAATGAAACAAAACTAAATAAAATGCCTAGTATTTCAGAAAGAATGAGTGGTATCTTAGATGAAAGATGTTTTAATCAAATAATTAATCAAAATCATTTCTTTTATTTAGGCTGTATTCTCCTGTAGTTTTTGCTGAATAAAATTCAGAATGAAAATATCTTCTAAAAGCTTTCCAAAATTGAGTGAAACCGATTTCTCTGGTCCCTTTAATTAGAACTTACAAAACAAATGCTAATTGAACAAATAACTAAATCTTATGAAGGGACAGAACTTAAAAAAAAATCTTTGCAAGATAATGTCTACCCCCTTAAGCATGATTACAAAAATAGGTAATCATGCTTGAAAATGTATAGATCTTTCAGTTAGATAGGTTAAAATCTCAACTCCACTACTTATTTGCTGTGTCCTTAGTTTAATTTTTCCACTTTCTGGTGGAAAC
>NW_022109768.1:14654124-14655659 GCF_000313985.2 Echinops telfairi | reverse complement strand
GATCTTTCAGTTAGATAGGTTAAAATCTCAACTCCACTACTTATTTGCTGTGTCCTTAGTTTAATTTTTCCACTTTCTGGTGGAAACGGAATCAATCCATTAAAGATTTTTTAAAAATAAATAGAACTTTGGCAGTTAATAAGAACTCAAGTAACATATTCAACTTTGTTTTACCTAGATTGTCACACAGTAGGGATCTGAGGAGGAAAAGAATCAAATCGGGATAAAAGGTCTCCACTCTCCCAGGGTGCAAGCCAAGAGGCATAGTCAGGTGAGACCTCCTTTTCTGAAGATAAATCATTAAATTCCCTTATGAAGGAGAAAATCTTTTTTTAAAAAAAACAACAGATTATGGATGCTTTATCAAGGGGCCCTAGTGGCCCATTGGTTTAAGCAAGGTTGGTGGCTCAATCTCACCAGAGAATCCAAGTGGGGGAAACAAAGCTTTCTATTAAGCATGAGGTCCTTCTCCAGGGACTAGTCTCTCCTGAAAACCTATTCAAAGTATGTAAGATGAAGTCTTGCCATTCGGGCTCTAAGGAGCACTCTGGCCGGTTTTTTCCAAAACAGAGTTGGCTGTCTTTTGGGCAGTTTCAATATTTTCAATATTCTTCTCCATTACACCAATTCAAACATTGCACCAATTCTACATTGGTCTGACTTATTCAATGTCCAACTTTCATATGCATAGGAGGCAATTGAAAATACCACATATTGGATCAGGTACACCTTAGTCCTCAAAGTAATACTTATACTTTATTTTCAAGACTTCAGTATGGATCTCAACTCAATAAAAAGAAGACCAAACTCTTCACACCTGAATCAATAGGTAACATCATGATAAATGGAGAAAAAAGTTGTCAAGGAGTATGTCTTGCTTGGATCCACAATGAATGCTCATGAAAGCAGCAGCCAAGAGATCAAAATATCTGTTACATTAGGTAAACTTACTGCACAAGACCTCTTTAGAGTATTGACATGCTCCCAGGGCAACTTAAACTTCTTCCTTCAGTACTAATAGATCTTACTCATATGTTACTGACTGAAATGGTGAAATGTTGACTAGTTCCTTTTAGCACAGTGACTCTGTGCATTCTTTCCATCTTCTTTTGAATCTTTCAAGATTGTAACCCAAGGCTTGAATTTTTCTTGCATTCTTTCAACGTCAGATATGCTGAACTTGTTCTTCCCTTTCGGTTTTCTAAGTCTAGGTCTTTACACCTTTCATTTCATATTTGGCTTTGTCTTCTCCAGCTGCCCTTTGACATTTTCTAGTTAGCTTCTTCACTTCATCCTTTTTTCCACTTGCTTTAGTTACTCTACAATTAAGAGCATGTTTCGGTCTCTTCAGAAAACCACTTTGATATTTTTTTTCTGTCCTATCTTTTTTTTCCTTTTTGCCCCAAAGCTATTTTTTTAATTTAAGCTTCATTTAAAAGTTCATTAAAAACTACATTCCCATGGACCAAAATTAATAAAAATACAAAAATAACACAAGGGAGTTTTGGTTTTGTTTGTTTGGCTTTTGGGAGGGG
>NW_022109768.1:14652223-14653613 GCF_000313985.2 Echinops telfairi | reverse complement strand
ACATAGCTTCTAGCATCATTGCAACATACAAGCCACCACAATACAACACGTTGACAGGCACTACTCTAAATAGCACTGCTATAATTACTCAAGAAACCACACCTGAAGGCCAAAGAAGATACTGTTAGAGTACTGGACAATGTTTAGACTGCTTATACTTATGGAAATTAATTATATAGACCGAAAACCCATCTTTCCTGCTTTTTTAATGGCATTTTGTTTTCTTCATAAATGATGTTCTTGATGTCCTCCCGTAGCTCATCAAGTTTTCTGTCATCAGTATCCAATGCAACAAATCTTTTCTTAGATGTTATGGAAACTCAGGTGAGTTGACTCAAGGTCGTATTTTGGATCTCGTGGGCTTATTTTAATTTTCTTCAGCTTCAATCTGAATGTACAAATGAGCAATTGGTGGTCTGTTCCAGGCAGCACCTGGCCTGATTTTAGCTGCTAACATTGAGCGGCTCTCTTGTGTCTTCCCACAGAGGTAGACAATTTGAATTCTGAGTATTCCATCTGAGAAGTCCATGTGTATAGGCACCTTTTGTGTTGTTGAAAAACGGTATTTGCTATGAACAGGTCATAGGTCTGGCAAAATCCTATCATGTGATCTCCAGCTGTGTTTCTATCAGCATGTCCATCGTTTTCAACTGCTGTTCTTTCCTCTGTTTCCAACTTTTGCATTCCAATCACCCAAAACTATCACTTCATCTTGATTTTATGTTTGATTCATTTCTGACTGAAAACATAGGTAGAATTCTTCAATTTCTGCACCGCTCACTTTTGTGGTTAGTGTATACATTTGAATACTAGTTGTATTGATTGGATTTCCTTAAAGGCACTTAGATATAATCCTATCACAGACAACATTGTACTTCAAGATAGATCTTTAAATGTCCTTTTTAACAACGAATGCAATGCCATTCCTCTTGATTGTGTCATTGTAAACATAGTGAACCATATGATTTTTTGATTCAAAACAGCAATACCTGTCCATTCTAGCTCACTGGTGCCTAGCATATCGCATTCATTTTATTTTTGATGCCTTTCTAATTTCCCTAGATTCATAGTTGGTACACTCCAAGTTTGATTATAGTAAAGGTTTGCAGCTATTTCTTCGCATTTTGAGTTATACCCCAAACAGCAAATGAAGATCCTAAAGGCTTTCCTCCCACAACCTTGACCCCATTCACATACCCATAGTTGACTCTACTTGAGAGAGTAGCTCCTCCTCAGTCACATTATGAGTACCTTCCAACCCGAGGGGCCTGTCCTCTGGCACTATCTCTGTTCGACTTCCATTCTTTAGGCCTTCCATATCTCTGGTAGTTACATAATCTGGTGTCAATTTGGGACTTGAGAGGATGAAGAGTGAAGGGGTGGAGTCTAG
>NW_022109768.1:14639971-14650957 GCF_000313985.2 Echinops telfairi | reverse complement strand
CAAAGAGTGAGAGACAAGAAAGGCGAGGTTCACCAAGCCATTCATCTCTCCGCCCTTCAATTAATCCCCCATGTGTTTATCGGCCAGGCTGCACAATAAACTAACTACCTCAATAGAATACATAATTCTAAATAAATCAAATGTGTGGAGGCATTTGAAATACCAGTGACATAGCTTCTAGCATCATTGCAACATACAAGCCACCACAATACAACACGTTGACAGGCACTACTCTAAATAGCACTGCTATAATTACTCAAGAAACCACACCTGAAGGCCAAAGAAGATACGGTTAGAGTACTGGACAATGTTTAGACTGCTTATACTCATGGAAATTAATTATATTTTTATTTAAATTTTACATACTGAAGGTTTTATATTATAAATATAGAATTAGAGAATTAAAAAAGCATGTTTTACATGTTAAAACATGAACTATGATATAAATCTGAGAGGGATTTTAAAAAGAGATGTGCTAAGGAAGCATATTCAGAAGTGACCTTGTGCTTTTTTATCTTTGTTTTTCTTCAAGAATGGAATTCATAAAACAAGAGCGTCATTTTGGCATGTATTCAATAAAATTAAGGATAGATTGATGTTTATGAATGCTTCAAAGCTTCTGGAGTTTGTTTCCAATTGATAGAGATTTAAACACAATTAAGGAGTCCTGTTGGTATAGTGGTTATGCACTGGGCTGCTGTCTACAAGGTCAGCAATTTGAAACCACCAGCTGGAGGTCTGCAGGAGAAAGATGCAGATTTCTGTTCAGTAAAGAATGACAGCCAGGAAGCTCACAGGAGCAGGCACTGGAATGTTGGGATGAATTGGCTTTGAGGGTATGCAGATCTCAGATTGAGTTTCACCTCCCCCTACTCACTAGTAATGGGGGCTTGAGAAAGCCTTTTGGACATTAACATTTCTATTGTAAAAAATATATGTATATATACATATACATCTTGAACAATGTGATAAAGATAGAGGTAATTTATATGTATATATACAAATTTAGATTTATATACTTGGCATTCAATGTATGCAGTCCTTAAACATCTAAATATCTTTTCACTGAATTTTTTTATAAAGTGCTTTTTAATATGTATGGCAAAGTGATAGAATACATAATTCTAAATAAAACAAATGCCTTCCAAGCAAATATTGAAAAGCCTTCTCTAATCCATAAATTTTTAAAATATAATAATATGACTGTAAAGTGGAAAAAAATCTTCTAAGGTGACATTAAAAGCTAGATTTTGAAAAGACAACTGGACACAATAAATAAATGAATATTTTTACATACTCATAGATATAGAACAAAGAGGAATTTGAATTTGACTTAGAAAAATTGAACAGGACTCATTTTTCCTTGTCTCATATTTGTATTGCTTTTTTCTTGTCAGAACCAAGAGTGTCTTGAATCATCATATAACATCAAATTTTTAAAATGTCATTAAATTGCCCTGAGCATTGTAGAAGTTTATCACCTGAATCACTCAAAGGACAAGAGTGGACTGGGCTTTATAATGTGCAAAAAGAAAAAGAAGTAAGAAAGGTCATCTTACTGATCCAAAATATTTGAAATTTTTTCTAGATTGCAAAATATTCATGTATTATAACAATTCATTTGTAGCATAAATTCAATTTATGAAAATGAATGCAACTTGTAAGATGAATTATTACTGCCTACCTTGCTGACAAATACATTTACTTGGTTCATGTAACTAATGTGAACCTCTTTCACCAGAAAAAAAAACTTCCTTCACCACCTTGTACATAAACTTTTCTCCCAGTTGTGGCTCACTAGAGGCAGCATACTTAATGATACGAGGTGCTGTGCTCTCTTCTCAGCATGTGACATACTAATTTTTCATCCCTAATGAGGGGTAGGAGGAGGACCCTGGGCCAGATCTTGTTTCATGTTGTTGTATTGAAAGTCATCTAGTCAAGCCTATGTCCAACAGAAGGAAAGGCCGCCTGGCTCTGCACCAGCCTGCAGCCCGGAGTCCATGTGGTAGCCACTGTGTCCATTTCTCTTGCTGAGGGTTTCTTCCTTTCCACTGACCCTCGCCTTGGCCATTCATGATGTCCTGCTCTAGGGACTGTCGCTCCTGATAACATGTCCAAAGTACATGCTCTCTGGACAAACTTCCAAAGCAGATTTGTTTGTTCTTTTGGCAGTCTGTGGAGCTTTCAATATTCATTACCAACTCCATCATTCAAATATATCAATTCTTGTGTGGTCTTTCTTATTCCTTGACCAGCTTTTGCATTCTTTGAGGTGGTGTAGGTCAGACACACCTTAATCCTTTAAAATATCCTTTACTCGTTGCTAAATTAGCCTCTTGGAAAAAAATGTCCACCACCACCCCACCCTCGCCCCTCTCTTCTGGTAAAGATAATAATGGCAATACTAATTATAATAATAATGACAAAGGGGAGAAGTAGAGGAGATGGGAGAAAATTAAAGAGAGGAGGAGAGTGCAGGAGCAGGGCATTATTTAATATGGCTCTTCTAGCAAAGTCTCTTGACTCCCACAAACAAAATTATCCTGTATGAGTCTGGTGAGTAAGTGGGGGGAGATACTGATAAGATTCACCTATGGGTAAACAAGATTCTTTGGAATGCCCTCTGAGAAGCAGGATGAGGAATCTTATGATCAGCCACAGCCAGGTGTGAACCTCTGGACTAAGATCCCTGTGCAGTGAATCTCCTAGGTCCAGAAAAGAGCTATAACATCAGAGGAGCCACAACAGAATCAGGAGCCGGAGCATGGAATAGAGCAGTGGACTTCACAATCTATAAAACTGTAAAGCTGAGTGCTTTTGTGCAAGAAGCCGGATTGTGGGTTGTGGTGCCTGCAGGCACTCAATTAACGAAGCTAGGCTTGCTGACCCCCAGAGCATGGGCTGAATGCCTTCAGGCTGAGGCTTCCAGCAGAGTGGTAGGCCTCTTTGGGATTTTTTCAGGAGAACTGAAAGAACTTTGTAACATGTCCTCATAAACAACTGTAGCCTGAGCATTTGTCACTGACATCACAACCTTTAATAAATCCTTTATTCTTTCATTTTGTGTGTGAGTCCTGTGTAGTGGGTATTACAATGGGTAATAGGAACTATGGTTGTTATGTGCCATTGAGTCAGTTCTGGCTCATAGTGACCCTCTGCACAAAAGAATGAAACAGCGCCCAGTACTGCACCGTCCTCACAATTGTTCATGTTTGAGCCCATTATTGCGCCCACTGTGTCATTCCATCCCTTCGAGGGCCTTCCTCTTTTTTGCTACCCTTCTACTTTACCAAACATGATGGCCTTCTCCAAGGACTGGTCTCTCTTGACAACATGTCCAAAGTACGTAAGACAAAATCTTGCCATCCTTTTCTCTAAGGAGAACGTTGGCTGTATATTTTCAAGACAGGCTTGCCTATCCTTTTAGCAGTCTGTGATGCTTTCAATATTCTTCTCCAGCACCATGATTCAAATGCATCAATTCTTCTTCAATGTTTCTTATTCAATGCCCAACGTTCACATACATATCCTATCATTTGAGTCAGTCCCACCTTAGTCCTCCAAGTAACATCCTTGCTTTTGAACAAAATATATACCCAATGCAACACGTCTTTTGATTTTTTAACTGCTGCTTCCATGAATATTGATTGTGGATTCTAACAAGACAAAATCCTTGACACCTTCCAACTTTTCTCCATTTATTAGGATGTTACCTATTGATTCGATTGTTAGGATTGGATTGCCACCCAACTCATAATGACTGCACTAACAATAATTAAGACAATGAATAGATAGAAAAAGAACAAATAAGAAAGAGGAGAGGAACATAGAAAAAAGGAAGTAATGGAAACAAGAAGAGTAAATGGAAGTAAAAAGAGGAGGAAGAGAAAATGTTTAAGAAGGTCAGTCCCAAAATTCATCCTGGCATAAACATCTCTTAGTAACTATGCTTTAAAATACTTATTTCTGAGTCTGATCTCCAGATATTTTGTTTCAGCTTATCTGAAGTAAGCCCTAGAAATCTGAATTTATAAAACGAATTTCCCAGATCTATAGAGAAATCTCTGGGGGAAAATGCTGCTCATTTCTAGTTGTTGAAATTTCAATACAGTATTTTAGTATTGGGAAGGAGTGAGCAAGGAGGAACAGGGTTTTCATACAGCTGTTCATACATTCAGTCTCGGGTTTGGAATACCAGGTCTAGGCTCAGCAAGAGTAACTAGTGAGATTGCTTATGTATAACTAAAAATCTCATGGAATTTGGCTCCTTGATTTTGTAGCTTAGGGTCATCGTATCATGTAGAATCCCCGTTAATTGGTCTAATATCAGACTTAATGCTATCTTCTACCTTTTAGTTGATTGTGTCATGCTTGAAATATTACTTTTTTAGCTTCTAGTATCCCTGCAAGGTGTGACTGGATAAACAGAGGAAGAACCATAAGGAGTGTAAGAATGTGTGACCAATTGCTGCCATGAACAATTGGCACCTTTTTCATGAGATCAGAACTAAGTGATGCCCAGGTCCCATTATAATCCATTTTAAGTAAAGATTTTATAGGGAAATTCTAGCCAAAGGTAGCTAAATTACAAATTATCATTGACTCCAAGCTTTCAAAAACCATGGAGGTTTGATGAACCCCCTAAATTATTACCCTGAGATAAACCTTAACCCATATTTCCCATAGTATTCATGAAACCAAAAAAGATTTTGTTAAAGTAGTGAAAAATACCCGACTAGAGATTTTATTCAGGGGAGACAGAAGAAGATGGTGTCCAGTTAGATTCACCCAACCAGAGCTCCTGCTGCCAGATCAGAAAATTAGGAGATAAGGTGAAGGAGACTGGGGACAGAATCCTGAAATTAGATTCAGGGTACTAGGGTTTGCCCACTTTATTTTTTCCACTAACAAAGTGAACCAAGAATGGACTAAATCACTCTAACCTCGGTGTGCTGGGCTTGTGAGCTCTGGCTGAGCAGCTACCAGCACCCTAGTTTGGCAGAGAGTAGTGATTTCCTCAGGCTGACATCCCAAAGGGTACATAATCTCAGACAAGAGGAGAACCTCTGATAGCTCATCACAGGAGCCCACACAAGAGCTTCCTGTGCTGTTAGCTGCCTTGAGTTCATAGCCTGGGGATGGGGTAGGTGGGCAGCCATAGATTTGGAGCAACTGAAAAGACATAAGGAAATTTACCTGATTCAGGTCACGGTGTGGCAAAAAATAAGCAGATAACTCATAGTCCAGGGGGTGAATTCAGTTCCATTTGGCTGAGAAGAAAACAACCTTTTCCATAAGCTATATCTTCCCCTCTAGGGGTCATCATGACAGCCCCCAAATCAGGACATCCCATAAGCCCAATATAATAAAGATAGAAAATATTTTCTCGGTAAAAAATGCAAATCCCAGGCTTATTGTTTAACTCCAATGCAACTGGTAGAAAGAGTCCTTTAACATACATTAGTGTAATAAGGGAGACTGTGCTAAGGAAGGCCAGAAGTTAGCTACAGAGCCCAGAGGCTATCAACGTAACAAAGACCCCTTGGATCAAGCCTCAGTTTCAGAATAACAATTCAATTCCAGCTGGCCAGGGGGGGAAACATACAACCTCTGAGCTATAAGGGCATCAGTGTTCCTGTCCTGGGACAAGCTAAGACAACAAGCCTGGTGGGGAAGCTGCTGTCCCCTTTCAGTGTTCCTTTACACAGCTTGGGGAGGTTTTGCCTGTCCTGGGGCCCTACACGGGGTGAGGGAAGCACCCCACCCTCTGCTGTAGTGCTGCATACAGCACAAGGCCGCTATACCCATGAACTCCAACACTCAACACCACTGCGGGAACCACTACCTGCCACTGCTGCAATCTTGCCTTCAAGGGTAATTATGCCCAGCATCTGAGGGATACTACACCAGTGGCACACCACCTCGCTACCTTGAGACAGAGTTGGAACTCCTCCAGCCCCATAGTCAGGCGATCACGCCACAGAAATTGTTTTACTTACTACTCTTTCTTCTCGTTGTTCTCTCTCTATTCTCTTTCCCACCACAGTCAGTCTCAAAGGGCCCAGTTTTTGTTGTTGTTTTTGCTCTTTTTCTTTCTTTTTCTCTTTTTTCCTCTTCTCTCTCTCTCTCCTTTCATATGCCTCTCCCATCTTCTGGGCAACTACCTTGCGCCAAGGGCAACTCAAACCAAATAGCAGAGGAAACTCCAGCCTGCCTGTTGTGGGAGCACTGCATACCACACAAGACAGCTGAGACAGCCCTCTATAGCACTCCATACAGCCCTCTATAGCACTCCGTCTGGCCTCCATAGTGATCTTGCTAACTAGGGCAATTCAGTCCAGCACTGGTGGTACCCTGCACTAAAAGGGCACACCAACCTGCCACCTTGGAGCAGGGTTTAAAACCCTCAAGCTCCACATTCAGGTGATCAGGGTTCAGATATCTCTTTACTCTTTATTCTTCTCTCTTTCCCACCACAGTCAATCAGTGAGCACAGTTGTGTTTTTCCCCCTAGTTTCTCTTTCTTTTCTTTTTCTTTTGTTCTTCTCTCTCACTCGTTTCCAGCCCCCTACCCTCTACCTAGGGGAATTCTACCAACCCATTTGGGAGAGCTCCAACATGCCCCCTGGGACACTGCTGCATACATCACGAGGCAGTTACACATGGAATGGCACAGGGCTCAGCGATCACTTTATTCTTTTTCTTCTCTTTTTTCCTTTCTTTTCTTCTTCTTTCACTTTTTCTTCTTTTTTCCCATTCTTCTCTCTTCTCTATTTCCTGCCACAGTCTCAGCAGATTCGGTTTTCCATTTTTGTTGTTTTCTTTTTTTTTTGACAGTTTTTACTTTAGTTTTGTCTTTGTATTTTGTGTGTTTGTGTGTGAGAGAGTCTGTTTTTGAATTTTACTCTTGTCTTTCTCTTCTCCTTTCTCTCTTTTTGTTCTCTTCTCCCTCTTTCCTTTCACAAGGTACGACCAACCTCCAGGCCACCCCCTCCACCTAGGGCAACTCTGATGACTCAGTTGAGGGAGCTCCCACCTGAACTTGTTGGCTCTACACGCACCTGGGGAAATAACTCCTGTCCTCCACCATACCCCAAATGTCTGAGGAATCTCCCCTTCAAATGACTGGGGGAACTCCAGCCTACAACACAAGGCCCTACAAGTGACTGGGGGAACTTATTCCCACTGTCCATGATGCTCCACGCTGCTGTGGGAATATCTGCCCAACATCCAAGGCGATCTCTTTGACTGGTATAATTCTGCCTGCCATCTACAGTGCTCTACACAAAGGAGGGGACACCTACACGCTCTCTGCAGCACTCAAATTTTGGAGGGAAACACCACACACCACCTAAGGCACTCCAAGCCCTGTCAGACACACCACTATGGCTTACTGAGAGATCAGCTAAGGCACCCTCATGGGCCTTCAACCATCCAACCAGCATCCCATGAAAGGACTATGTAACTCACATTTGAAAGAGAGGAATACTGGTCAGCTTGGGTAAGAGTGAAACCACAGGAAAATACAGCGGTATCCTGAACCCCCAGTGCAGCTACCTGCAGGTAGTTCATGGATGCACTCATAGACGTCTCTTAGAGAGAGCCCAGTGCTCTTCAACTCTGGAAGATGGCGCTGGGTTCCTCTAAAACAACACATAAACAGCAACCAGCCCCTATAGCCTCAACAAAAAAGCAGGAGAAACAGAAGACAACGCCATAAGAAGAACACACAAAATACCTAATGACGTGCATAGAAGAAGCAGAAATTGACCTGCCACAGAAAGAGATTTTCAGAATGCTGCTTAAAGTCATACAGGACATGAGGGAAGCAATACAGAAAAGAGGAAATAAAGGCAACGCACCACAGAGAAATACAAGACCTAAGGGGTGAAATAACATAATCCAGTATCAAATTAACAGACTAGAGGAGGCAGAGAATTGCACTAGTGACCAAGAGGATAAAAAAGCAGACCTCAACAAATGGGAAAAGCAGTCAAACAAGACAATCAGAGAAGCTGAAGAAAACCTGAGAGTCATGTCTGATGTTATGAATAGGAACAATATTAGAATAATTTAACTACCTGAACAAGACACAACAAAGAAATCAACAGCGAAAATAGAGAGGGAATTCTTAGAGGAAAACTTCCCCAGCTTAATAAATGAAAATCAGGCAACCATTCAGGAAGCTGAAAGAACACCAGCCAGACCAGACTGAATCCCAAGAAGTCATCAAGACACAAAATAGTTAAATTATCCAAATATGAGGAAAGGAGAAAATCATAAGAGCAGCTAGGGAAAAACTAATAGTTACTTATAAAGGTACCCAAATAAGAATATGTTCAGACCTATCAGCGGACACGATGAAGAAGAGGAGGGAATGGAGAAACATATTCCAAAAATTGAAGGAAAATAACACAAACCCAATAGTACTGTACCCAGCCAAATTATCTATTAAGATGGATGCAGAAGTAGGAG
This sequence comes from Echinops telfairi, assembly GCF_000313985.2. Classification (NCBI taxonomy): domain Eukaryota; kingdom Metazoa; phylum Chordata; class Mammalia; order Afrosoricida; family Tenrecidae; genus Echinops; species Echinops telfairi. The sequence continues at coordinate 14,642,479 of NW_022109768.1, read as the reverse complement.
TCTTCCCAGACAAGGCAAAACTCAAAGAATACACAAAAAGAAAGCCAGCCCTACTAAAGATCCTTCCTGACCCAGTATGGGCAGAAGATCAACACTTACCGAGTGCAAATAAGAGACCATCATATAGAACAACTCCACCCAGAACGTGACAAAGAGAAAAGAGCCCTCAAGTTAGCATTAGCTCAATAGTGGAAAGAAGGCAAGATTGAACCACACACACACACACAGCACAAACTGCTAAGAGGTAGGTAGGAAAACACCCAACACAAAAGGTACAAGATGACATCACAGAGGCCATAGATGGATATAAAAACACTGAATATCAATTGCCTGAACTCAGGCATTAAAAAGCAGAGGCTAACAGACTGACTCAGAAAACATAACCCATTGATCTGCTGCCCACAGGAGACACATCTCAAGCTTGTAGGCAAAAATAGATTGAGATTTAAAGGCTGGAGAAAAATATACCAAGAAAACGGCAAGGCAAAAAAAAATCAGGGGTAGCAATCTTAATCTCTGACAAAATTGATCTCAAGATACAAGCCATAACAAGAGACAAAGAGGGACACTATATAATGTTCAAGGGAACAGTAGACCAAGGACCAGTGAGCATAATAAATATGTACACACTCAACAAGAGACCCATGAAAATTTTAAATCAAACACTACAAAAAATGAAAAAAGAAATCACAGGTTCAACAATTATAGTAGGTGACTTTAATACACCTCTCTCTGAAAAAGACAGATCACAGGGAAAGAAACTCAACCAGGAGGCTACAGATAAAAATTCACATTCTTTTCAAATCCACATGGCATATCCTCAAAGATAGAACACATGCTGGGACACAAGTCAAACCTGAGTAAATTCAAGCACATAGAGATTATACAGACCTCTCTCTCTCACCACTGTGCCATAATGCTGGAAATCAACAAAAGGACGATGAAGAAAACAAGAGCAAACCATTTGAGGATGAGTAACTCTCTATTGCAAAAGGAGTGGGTTTTGGCCCAGATCAGAGATGAAATCAGGAAGTTTCTAGAGACCAATGAGAATGAAAATATGACTTATCAAAACCTTTGGGGAACAGCAAAGGCATTTATCCGAGGAAAGCTGATAGCAATACATGCACACATGAAAAAGGAAGAGAGACTTATGGTTGATATGCTGGCACAAAACTTACACCAATTAGAGCAGAGTCAACAGAACAATCTTACTACTAGCAAAAGGAAAGAAATAATAAAAATCAGAGCTGAGATAGATTAGAGGGGGAAAAAAGAAAACTATGGAAAAATTCAGCTAAAAGTTGGTTCTTTGAAAGGATTAACAGAATGGATAGACCACTGGCAAACCTAACCAATGAAAGGAAGGAACAAATTTCAACTCTTTCTATGAAGCTTGTATAACTCTAATACCTAAAGTGGGCAAGTTCTCACAAGAATTGAGAACTACACACATATATCCCTAATGAACACCAATGCAAAAATCCTTAACAAAATATTGGCTGATACAGTACAAAAGCATATAAAAAAATAATTCACCATGACCAAATGGGATTCATACCAGGGATGCAGAGATGGTTCAACATGCAAAAGACCATTAGTATTATTCATCACATTGACGGAAAAATTATAAGAACCACATGATAATAGTGATAGATGCGGGAAAAGCATTCAATAACATCCAATACCCATTCCTGTTTAAGACACTCAAGAAGATAGGAACAGAAGGAAAATTCCTCAATATTATACAAGCTTTATATGAAAAACAAATAACCAACGTGGTGATCAGTGGAAAAAAGACAAAACCAATTCCATTGAAAAAGGGGACCAGACAAGGATTCCCCTTGTCCCCACTCCTATTTGATATCATACTGGAGGTCCTATGTAACAACATAAGACAAACAAAAAACATCAAAGGTATTCATTGGGGAAGGAATATGATTTTATACATCGAAAATCCCCAAAACTCCACAAGTGTAGCAATGGAAGTGATGGAGGAATATGTTAGAGTGGCAGGATATAAGATCAACAAACAGAAGTCTATGGGACTACTATGCACATCAGAAAAGATCACAGAAGAGGCAATTAGAAAGGTAGTACCCTTTACAATAGACAAGCACAAATTGAAATATCTAGTGATATACCTGACTAAAAAAGCAAAAGATTTGTACAAGGAAAACTACAGAACACTATTACAAGAAACCAAGAGTGACCTCAACAAATGGAAGAATATCCTATGCTCAATGATTGGAAGATTCAATATAGTAAAGATGTCAGTTCTGCCCAAGGCACTATATAAGTTTTATGCTATCCCAATATGAATACCATCGTCCTTCTTCAAAGAATTGGAAAAACTGATTACCAACTTCATATGGAAAGGGAAGAAGCCCGGAATTAGCAGATAACTCCTCAAGAAGGACAAAGTGGAAGGGCTTGCTCTACCTGACATTATCATATATTATATAGCCACAGTGGTCAAAACAGTGTGGATACTGGTATAACGACAGA
>NW_022109768.1:14638052-14639566 GCF_000313985.2 Echinops telfairi | reverse complement strand
TGGGAAAACATTGTTTTTAGCAATCACACTGCTAGTTTGAGCACTTTAGAGAAACAAATCCACAGAGACTCATATGTGCAAGAGAGAATTTTATATAAAGGGTAAATGCACATCAAGAAAACATCCCAACCCAGTGCTGCCCAAGCCCACAAGTTGAACATTAACCCATATGTCTGACACCAATCCACAAGTCCTCCTCCATCTCACCAAGTCCTCCTCCATCTCACAAAACACACGCAATGACACTGACTGCAGGAGGAAAGCCTAAAGTAACCATGTTGGAGGGACTGTGGGGAGGTACGAATGCTCGTCCACTGCTGGTGGACCACTAGGTATGTACAGCCATATGGAAATCAATTTGGCGATATCTGAAACAGTTGGAGATTGAGCTTCTATATGGCCCAGCAATCCCCCTACAGGGCATATACCCAGAAGAGGCAAGAAACAAACTAGGGCCAGACTTCTGTGCTCCAATGTTCATCGCGGCACAGTTCACAATTGCAAAGCATTGGAAACAACTCAAATTTCTGTCAACAGATGAATGGATCAAAAAACTGTGGCACACACAGGCAATGGATTACTATGCATCCCTAAAATGCAGCGATGAACACATGAAGCACATTGCCACATAGAAGAACTGGAGGAAATCATGCTGAGTGAAGTAAGTCAAGCACAAAAGGACAAGTACAACATGAGTCCACTGAGGTAAGCTTTAAAAAAACAAAACAATGGGGCATAGGGGAAAAGCTACCATATCCATACATCCCTGGGGTGAGGTCCAGCAGCTACAACAGGAGTCAAACGCAATCCAGGGATACATACGGTAGCTAACTAAATAAGAGGGGGAGAGAAAGAGAGGAAAAAAGCCATGGGTAGCTAATCCACCCAAGGGGAGGGTATTGTTTATATCTCCACAGGAGAGGGAGAAGGGGCCAGGCTTCAACCCGTTGCACCAAGACCTGAATACAATATATCCATATGTACCAGAAAACCAATAGAGAGGTCTGTGTGGCCGGCCACAATCCCAACTATGTAGACACCACCCCCAACCCCCAGAAGAATGCACTTCAGATGAGAGCAATGGGGCTACATCTTGGGGAGAAGGGCGCATTGGATTAGAGCACAGGAAAGAAACACAAAGGGATGGAGAGGGATGAGAGTACCTCCTGGCTCACCGAACCCCGAGGATGATGCTCCTGCTTGGAGCAGGCAATGCACGGGGAGGACCATAGGGCTGGCCCCACCATGGGACATGGAATCCCCCACTGAACCATGATACTGCAGGGGACAGCACTGGAGACACAGTGCAGGAATAGTGCACATTCTGGCCCCATCGTGCTGTGGCGTGGCACTGAGGACATACAGTAGAGCAAGGGGAGTAGACTGATGAACCCCCCGGAATATACCAAATATAGGCTTGGGAGACAGAGTGTGGCACCCCATCAGACTCAACTGGAAAACATCCGTAAAGGCCAACAAACAGACCTTGAATTATTTATAGGCTTTTCCATTTT
>NW_022109768.1:14617620-14637245 GCF_000313985.2 Echinops telfairi | reverse complement strand
AAGCCCACATGGAAGAAGCACACCAGCCTGTGTGATCATGAGGTGTCAATGGGATTAGTTATTAGGCATCTAAGACCCAGAATAAAACCATACCCAATGTGAATGGTAGAGGGGCATGGAGTGGAGACCCAATGCTCATCTGTAGACAATTGGACATCCCCTTACAGAAGAGTCACAGGGAAGAGAGAGCCAGTCAGGGTGCAGTATAGCACCAATGAAACACACAACTTTCCTCTAATTCTTTGGTGCTTCCTTTACCCCACTCTCATGACCTCAATTCTACCTTACAAACCAGATTAGACCAGAATATGCACACTGCTACACATGGAATCCAGGACAGATAAACCACTCATGGCCAACAAGGAGAGTAGAGGACTAGGGGAGGGTGGGGGAGAAAGGGGGAGAAAGGGGGAACCAATTACAAGGACCAACCAAGAACCCCCTCCCAGGAGGACGAATAACAGAAAAGTGGGTGAGGGATGATGGAGGAGGCAAGATATGGAAAAAATAATTTATAATTTATCAAGGGTTTGTGAGGGAGGGTGGGCGGGGGCAGGGGGAGGAAGAAATGTTGAGTGGATATCAGGGGCTCAAGTGGGAAGAGAATGCTTTGAAAATGATGATGGCGGCATATGTGCAAATGTGCTTGAGACACTGGAGGAATGTATGGATTGTGATAAGAGATGTAAGATCTCCCACTAACAGTATTTTTTTTTAATACCCAACTGGTAAAAAATGCACAGAAATCAAATTGACTACAACTGTGACAATAGACAATAGATAAGTTCAGTATCACCGGACCAAATGAGGTCAAGGGTTGACTGTACAACAGATCATTAATTGTGCAAATGTAAGTTCCAGTTTATGTTGAAGAAAATTAAAATAAATTCATGAAATCCAATATACAACCTTGAGTATATCCCATCTGAATTAAAATAACATCTCAAGAACAGATTTGATTCATTGAACGCTAAGGAAAGAAGACCCGATGAGCTGTGGAATGACATCAAGACATCATACATAAAGAAAACATAAGGTCACTAAAAAGACCAGAAAGAAAGAAAAGATCAAAGTGAATGCCAAATGAGACTCGGAAACTTGCTTTTAATTGCAGATTAGCTAAAGCCAATGGAAGAGATGTTTAAGTAAAAGGGCAGACTAGAACAGTTAAATGGGAGCTGGAGAAGACAAAGCAGTATAATGAAATATTAAAATATCTTGAATTACAAAACCAAAAGGAAGAACACAGCATATAACAAGCTGAAAGAATGGAACAAACAATTCAAACCTTGAGTTATAGTATTAAGGGAGTCTAAGGGCAAAATATGGAATGATGTCATAGATAGGTGAGTCAATAGAATGCAAAAATTATCAAATATCCTCATTAAAATTGTGCTGAAGATAATTTTAAAACGGTGGCAGCAGCACATGAGAGAGGGCTGCCCAATAAAGTCCACATGGAAGAAGCACAGCAGACTTTGTGATCATGAGGTGTTGATGGGGTCAGGTATCAAGCATCAAAGACTTGAACAAAAAATCATATCAATGTGAATGAGGGGGAGTGAGGAGTGCAGACCCAAAGGCCATCTGTGGACAATTGGACATCCCCTTACAGAAGGGTCACAAGGAAGAGATGAGCTAGTCAGGGTGCAGTATAGCACCAATAAAACATACAATTTTCCTCTGGTTCTTTAATGCTTCCCCAACCCCACCCCCATCCACCCACTATCATGACCCAAATTCTACCTTATAAATCCAGCTAGACCAGAGCATGTACACAGGTACAGATAAGAGCTGTAAACACAGGGAATCTAGGACAGATGAACCCCTTAGGACCAATAAGGTGCGTAGTGATACCTGGGTAGTGATACCTGGAGGGGAAAGGGAAGGTGGGGTGAGAAAGTGGGAACCAATCACAATTATCTATAGATAACCCCCTCCCAGGCTGATGGTCAACAGAAAAGTGGGTGAAGGGATACAGCAGTTGGTGTAAGACATGAAAAAAAATTCTATAATTTATCAAGGGTTCATGAGGGATGGAGAGTGGAGGATGGAGGGGGAAAAAATGTGGAGCTGATACCAAAGGCTCAAGTAGAAAGAAAACGTTTTGAAAATGATCATGGCAACAAATGCACAAATGTGCTTGACACAATGGATGGATGTATGGATTGTGATAAGAGCTGTATGAGCTCCCAATAAAATGATTTTTTTTTTAAAGAGAGCGAGGGCTGCCAAAAATTCAAGGTAGATTCAGAAGAGGACATGGCACAATGTACATAGTTGTTGTCCAAGAGATCTTGGATAAAAGCAGAGAAAACCAGAAAATATTTACGTGTATTTTATTGACTATGCAAAGATATTCAGCTGTGTTGATCATAAAAAACTATGGATAACAATGAGTAAAATGATAATTCAAGAACTTAATTGTATTCATGCAAAACTTTCACATGGACCAAGACACAGCTGCTTGAACAGAATATTGGAATAGTACACGGTTAAAAGGAGCCCTCATGATGTAATGGTTTTGTTGGTCTGATAACTGCAAGGTCAACAATTTGAAACCATCAGCCCATCCATGGGAGAAAGATGAGGCTTTCTACTGCCTTAAAAAGTCTCAGAAACTCAGAGAGGGAAAGAGGGTAGTTCTACTTTGAATTACAGAGCCACTATGAGTTGACATTGATTCAATGGCAGTGAATTTGAGTATGAGTTGCATGGTTTACAATCAGGAAAGATGTGTTTCAGAATTGTATTCTCTAACGACACTTATTCAATCTATATGCTGAACAAATAATCTGAGAAGTTGCACAATATGAAGAAGAATGAGCCATCAGGATTAGAAGAAGGCTTATTTAAAACCTGCAATATGCAGACAACCCAACCTTGCTTGCTGAAAGTGAGAAGCACTTGAAGCACCTGTTGATAAAGATCAAGGATTGCAGTCTCCAGTACGGATTACAACTCAATGTCAATAAAAGCAAAATTCACACAACTGGACCGATACATAAAATCTTGATAAATGTGTGTGGGGGGTGCACCTGAAGCATTTTTAAAGAATTTTATTTTGCTTGGATTCTCAATCAATTCTCCTGGAAGCAGCAGCCAAGAAATCATTGAGTCAATCCATTGTGGAAGACCTCTTTCAGTGCTGAGGAATCAAGATGTCACTTCCACAACAAACAGGACCCAAGCAGGCTATTTCCAATCATCTCATAGGCATGGGAAATCTGGACAATGAATAATAAAGACTAAAGAATAATTGATGTCTTTGAATTATTTTGCTAGCATAAAATACTGAAAAAGTCGTGAACTACCAGAAGAATAAACAAATCTGTCTTGGAAAAGTACAGCTCCTTAAAAGCAAGCATGGTAGACTTCATCTCATACACTTTGGACATATCAGAAGAGACCAATTCCTGCAAAAGGACTCATTGAGGAAGCATCTCAATGCGATGCAATGGCACAGTGGTTGTAACTATGGGCTCAAACAAACAAAGGTTTTGAGAAGTTTACAGGCCAGGAAGTGTTTTGTTTCATTGCACAAAGGATTCTTAACTCAATGACACCCAACAACAAAAAACATCAGTCTTCTATTCTAATCAGAATACTTCTTCATCCCATTCCTCCTTTCTGAGTTCCATTTCTGACCGTTAGCACAATGTACCATTAATTGTCAGTGGATTGTGTTGACACGCATGATTTTTAAATGGAAGATGTAGGAGATGTAGGAGAAGGGAAGCCCTCCATTCTTTCCCAGGATTCAGAGCATACCACTTCTGCATTTATAGGTGGTAAATCAGATGCCCCAGCCACTTGTTCTAAATGATATGTCCCTGATACTCACTTATTTTCATACCCTGAACATCAAACAGAGGGTCCAGTACATGAATCTTTCTGAATGTACAAATGAATTGAGATGCATCTGTTTCTAGTTTACCTGCTTATCAGAAAAATTTTGACCACATTAAGAGATGGCTGTAAGGTGCATTCTCCCTACAGTCTCAGTTGGGGTTATTATCTCATTTATGTACAGAAATCCTGCTGTTCTTGGAAGGGAGACATGATGAAATATATACTTAATCTAGAAACATAAGGTCAGTATTTTGAGAGTGAGATTCGATGATTGGTATAATGGTGATTGTGGCTGTTATGAAGCTGGTGATAAATTCTTTCAAGACAAAAATGTTCAGCAGACAAAAATAAAATGTAAAGAGAACTTCACTTTCTATCATTTCCATTTCTTGATGCTCTTGGCAGACATGGCAGTCTCATGTTAAAGAATTTCCTTATCTTACCTTCTTCTCATCAGGATTTTGACAAAACCCATCCTATTTGCTTGGGTTTTTAATATTCTCAATTTTTAGGTAATTACCCCTTGTATGTTCCATAAATGATTCTGCACAAAGTCACCAGCGATCTTATAAGAGCAGAATCATTTACTGTTGTTTATGAATCTTCCAACCACTTTTGACTCCAAGCTATAATTTATTCACATTAAAGTATGCAGGTCTAAAGAACCCAACTGTATCCAATTGGAAAACATGTAGGAAGCCACATCTTATCAAGACAAAGAACATCTCTATTACTCCTACAGGTTGCTTTGTGTCATTTCCCAATCAACCCACCAGCAACCCCTTTTCTGTTTTCTATCATCATTGATTATTTTTCTATTATGTATCTTAGAAAGCCATAAAATGAAATATACACTACATATTTTTTTATTTGAGCTTATTTTACTCAGTATATTGTTCCAGATTTAACCATATTGTGGAGTGGTGAATAGTCAATCCCTTTAAATTGCTGTCCATATTATGACTATTTCACAGTTTGTTTATCCCTTCTCCTGTTGATAGACACCTGGTCTATTTCCAGTTTTTGACAGTTATGAATAAAGCTGCTATAATTTTTTTCTGTAGAAGGTTTTCTGTGGACATATGTTTTCAGTTCTCTTGATAAACAACTAGGAGTGGAATTCTAGGTCATGGAATAACCGGGTGTGTTACTCTTTTAAATAGTGCCCGTTTCAAACCAGTTGTACATTGTATTCCCATTGCTGTTGTTGTTAGATGCCCTCACAGAAGTTCTAACTCATAATGGCCATAAGCAAAATAGAACAAAATGCTCGTGGGTCCTGCACTGCCCCCAGGTCATCGCCCTGTTGGACCCCCTTGTCACAGTCATTGTGTGAACTTATTTCTTTAAGGGTCTCCCTCTTTTTTGATGATCATTATTTACCATCATGTCTTTCCCCAAGAACTGATCCCTCATGATTACATGCCCAAAGTAGATGAGGTGAAATCTTGCTATCCTCATTTCTAAGGAACATTCTGGTTAAACGTTTCCCTAGATGGATGTGTTGATTCTTTTGGCAGTATATTCAATATTTTTCACCAACACCACATTTCAAATGCATCAGTTCTTCTCTGTTCTTCCTTATTTACTGTCAGCTTTTGCATGCATACCAGTGAACATTCCTGGGGTTAGATCTGGAGTACCTTATTCTTCCAAGTGGTATCTTTGCTTTTTAACATTTTAAGTAGAACTTTTGCAGCAATTTTTAGAAGAGATTTTATCCTTTGTCTTTAGTCTGTTAAGTAACTTTGCCACCTTGTGTCATTGATGGGCTGAGCATAACTATTGTTTTGTAAATTATCTGGCTTGTTCGCAATGCTATGGTTGTAGGGATGATCTCTTGAAATGGTTCACATCCTAAGCACAAAAGGAATTTTCATTTTCTTTTTCCAACATTTCTTTACCATGCTTTTTATTTACTCCCCCACCTTAGTTCCCTTAATTTCTCCTCAGCTTTAGACTTAATTACCTTGAATGTTTTCATATTTTGCCTTAAACTGGTCTGAATTCTGTACATTTTATTTCCATTACCTCTCAACAAATACATTTAGACTTATGTCTAGGAGTCCAGATTGAGGAAGTATGTATTTCTTCCTTCTAAACAGGACACATCCTTAGAATGATTATATTTTCATTCATTCAATCCAATTAGCTCCCCATCATATGGTATTTAGTCATTCCTATTTAGACAGCATTTATTTGAAACAACTTTTTTTATTACCATTGCTTCTTGATTCAGTTTCCTCCTTTGACTTGAGACTCTAGCTGACAAATTTATTATTCAGATGCATCCATTTTGTTATTCAACTCATCTACCATGCTTTTTAATGATGTTTTAATAGTTGCTGTTTTTAGTTATAGCTGCTGATTCTGCCTTCTTAGAGATAGTACAGCGTCCTCTATTTTAAAGTCCAATTCTCTATATTTTTTACTTTGTATGTGTAAGTCTTTTACCTTTTAAAATTATCTATCACAGCATTAATCATACAATGATAAATTATGAATTTATAAAAATGGCCCTGCCATGTAGTGACAGAAGGCATGTATGTATTCTTCAACTTTCTGATGAAATTTCTTTCTAGACAAGTTGGCCAGCATGCCTGAGAAAACTAGATCAGAGCCAAACCACCACTACGGGTCTATTCTGACTCATTTTGTTGTTTTTAGGTGCCATCAAGTCAATTCCAATTCATGGTGACCCTATTTATGATAGAAAGAAACACTGCCCAGTTCTCTGCCTTCCTCACAGCTGTTATGTTTGAGCCCATTGCTGCAGTCATTGCTGCATGCTGAGCCCATTGCTGAGCCCATTGAGCCCATGCAGTCAGCCCATGCTGAGCCCATTGCTGCAGTCACTCGGTGAGTGAGATAGTTAAGGTTTATTGTGCCAACCTGGCCGATAAACACATATGGGGTTAATTGAAGGGTGGAGAGATACATGGCTCAGTGAGCCTCGCCTTTTGAGTTCTCGGGTCTCTTGCTTTCTGACGGTCAGACCAGAGTGAAGCTGCCTTAGCCAGTTCCCTGCTTCAGCTTGCAAGGCTCACTTCCTGCAAGATACCCCCAAGGAGAAGCCACATGGACCTACCTCGATGCACCCAGAGTGCTGTAGCAGCTGTGTGGAGACCCCTGCCAGTGCTGAGATACTTACATGTTCACTGATTCAGCTTTCCTCCTGCAATTGGCATCATTGCGTGTGTTTTGTGAGATGGATGAGGACTTTGTAGATCAGTGTCGGACATATGGGCTAATGTTGGACTTATGGACTTGGATAGTACTGGGATGGGATGCTTTCTTTATGTATACTTACCCTTTATATAAAACTCTCTCATCTACATATGACTTTCTGTGGATTTGTTTCTCTTGTCTACTCAGACTAACACATTGAATCTTCCATTTTTTCGCTGCCTCTTTACCAAGCATGCTATCCTTGTCCAGGAACTGGTGTCTTCTGAAAGCATGTCCAAAGTATGTGAGATAAAGCGTTACCATTCTTACATCTAAGGGCAATTCTGGCTGTACTTCTTCTAAGACAAATTTGTTTGCTCTTTTGGCAGTCGATGCTACTGTCAATATTCATCCCCAGCACTATATTCTGGCTCATAGATACCAGCTTTATGGGGGCAGGCCTCAAGTGTTCCCTATGAAGCAGCTGGTGAGTTTGAAATGTTGATCTTGCCATTAGCAGCCCAAGGTTTAATCCACAGGACCACTCAGGATTCCTAGCTTGCCTGAGAGAAGTTGTCAAAATTGTTCCTGTTATCTTTGGCTATTTGCTACTTTTTGGTGCAAAGGGTGGGCTAGTGTGGCAAGCAACTGAATTGTACACACGTGTAGATGCTTTTCTAGGCATATGTGTTTCTTCCTATTGTCACTGGTCAATAAAGCACTGCTGTATCTTCTCATCATAAGCACCTTTTCCATTTGAAGACAGATATTCTTGTAGCAGCTGTTAGGCTACAGGGGCTGCTATGGCATCTCGGGATGTATTTCCTTGACTGATATCACTGCAGCACTTCAAATAATCTCCTCTCAATTGTTCTTAGTCTCTTTGTGTTCTTATCTTCTTCCACATTTTGAGCCAAAGCTCACTTGGTATTGCTTTGTCATTCTGTGGTTCCCTTGATGTTCTGTGTCTTTTAAGATTTATTCCTTTTTTCTCTGTCCTTATCGGACTGTGTAGTCACTTGAAACATTTGTATTATTTCTAAGGTTTGGCTGATGGTAGGTGAAGTGCACTGGATTCCACTTATCATTGAGAAACTTAAAGACTATCCTTGAATTTGGGGGAGAAAACTTATTACAAAGAGAGAGAAATATTGAGTATTTGAAATTTTTAATTTGTGGAAAATAAAATGTTAAGCAAACCATGGTTTTGTTTGAGAACCATTCTAAGATATAAATGTAAATTGATTGATCAAGGTCTCATGAGGGTGAAAAGGCAGGGGAGGGAGAAGGAAAAAAGAGGAGCTTATACCAAGGGCTCAAGTAGAAAGAAATTGTTTCAGAAATGTTGAAAACATGCATTTTTTCCCCAAAATTCCACTTTCACTCTGTTTTAAATTTTAGAATTGCTATTTTTGTGGAAGAAAAATACACAAAAAATATTTTAATAGAAACTATAGATTTGTAATTTTAATCAAGAGCAGTAAGCCTTGCCATAAAAGACTTGAAAATAAAGTTTCTTTCACATCGTTGTTAGAAAAAGGGCCTAATTTGAAAGTCTGTGGTAGAGGTGTGAATTTTGGAATGAAATCTATCAAGGAAGAAAACATGCAATCAGTAATTCTATCAGGACAATACAGAAGTTTAGAATTAGATTGAACTTAGATAATCAAAGAAAGAAAAATTCAAGTGTGGTAGTTACATAATCTGGTGTCAATTTGAGGATTAAGAGTGTAAGGGTGGAGTCAGGCCTGTCAATCAGGATATAGCCAATGAGGGCCTTGTGTGGGCATGGCCTTCTCCAGAGGAGTCTGGGAACTCCTGTATTCCTCGCTGAAGGCAGGAGACACTCTCACTCGGCTCACTCCCTGCAAGACATCCCTGTGGAAAAGACACATAAAGAAAGGCTGATGGAGCCAGACCTCCGAAGCCGAATAAGCCATATGGAGACCGCTGTAAGTGCTGAGATGTTTATAATGCCACTGGATCCATAAGACTTCTCACCCATTGGCCTGTGATCTTCCTGAATTCAGCATCATTGCATGTGTTGTGTGAGTCTGAAGAAGGTTTTATGGATTGGCATCGGACATATGGGCTATTATCAGATTTATGGACTTGATCTGGACTGGGCTGGGATGTTTTCTCAATATTCAATTGCTCTTGTATATCAACCTCTTTCTTATACACATATGAGTGTGTCTATGAATTTGTTTTTCTTGTCTATAACACACCATGAAATAAAAAGTATACATTATTTAAACTGATCATCCTGAAAGAATAATTATCAAACATCTCCTATATGCAAGGTTCTGGAATCAGAAAGATTCAAATTCAATTTCTGAATTGCTATTATTATTTATAGCCAAGTCACCGATACATTCTTTCCTTTATTTATTTATCTGCAGTATATGAAGAACCTTTGTGAAAATTCAAGGAGATTTGACATGTAATGTGCCTATTATAGAATAGACAGATAATAAATAGAATTAATCTGGTAAGTATCATCACTTCTAGGTTGTTTGCCTCTAAGCAGTGGTACTCTTTGAATAATGACTGACCATGAAAAATGAATTTAATATAATAGCACTTACGTAAAAAAATGTAGGAGCCCTGGTGATATAGTGGACCACGGTTTGGGCTGCTAACCACAAGGTAGCAGTTCAAAACTACTAGTCACTCCTCAGTAGAAAGACACAGTTGATCAATAACAGGAAGGTAAAAGGAAACAGAGGAAGGACCAAGGAAGCAAAGCAATGCATAGAGGTATAAACATAGCGGTGTACATATGTAAATACATTAATACGCAAAAACAGAGGTATTGGCCTATGTACATATATTTATATGGCAATGCAATGAGGTAGGGGGCAGACGTCGGGCCTCTGCTCATACCCTCCCTCAATACAAGAACGCCTTGTTCTAAAAATCAACAGTCTGAGATGTTCACCCTCCCAACAAAATGGGTGCATAAGCAAATGTGGTGAAGAAGGCACATGGTGCCCAGCTATTAAAAGATATAGCATCTGGGGTCTTAAAGGCTTGAAGTTACACAAGCTGCTTTCAGCAGAGAAGCAAAAAGTCCACATGGAAGAAGCACACTACCAGTGGGATCATGAGGAGTCACAGGGACCGGATAATAGGCATCAGCAGATACATAACAAACGAACAAACAAAAACGTATTGAGAACGAAAGGGGTTGGAACAGAGATCCAAAGCCAATCTGTAGACAATGGAAACACCACCACCCCAACCACCCACAGGGGGCCACAGGGAAGGGATGAGTCAACCAGGGTGCAGTAAAGCATTGATGAAACACACAATTTCCTCTGGTTCCTTGAGGCTTCCTCACCCCCCACTACCATGACCCCAATGCTGATTCTCAATTCAGACTAGACTGGAACATGTACACTGGTATAGATAAGAGATGAGAGCTCATGACACACAGAATCCAGGAACAAGAGTGGAAATAGTGATACCAGAAGGGTAGAGGGAAGAGGGGCAGAGGAAGGGAGAAAGGGGGAACCCATCTCAATAATTGACACATAACCATACACCCCTCTCCAAAATGAAGAACAACAGAAAACATGGGGAAAGGGAGATAGCAGTCAGTGTGAGATATGAAAATAATAACAATGTACAATCTATCAAGGAGTTATGAAGTGGGGGAGGGGAAAAAAAGCAACTGATACCAAGGACTCAATAGAAAATAAATGTCTAGAAAAGAATGAAGGCAACATAATACAAATTCACTTCGTGCAAGCAATGTATGGATTGTGACAAGAGTTGTAAGATTCTCCAATAAAATGATCTTTTAATTTAAAAAAAAGGAGGTTAAGAATATACATGTCTATGAGAGTTTATGGATGCTCTCCAACAGCCACCCTGCTTGGTGATGATACTATTTCTAATGCATATTCATTTACACATTATCTCCTCTTTTATAAGGACTTTAATAAAGTTAACTGAGATTCAAGGACATTTAAAACTTGTTCGGAAGCAGGGAGTAGTAGGTGATAGAAGAAGCACGGAGTAGTAGGTGGTAGAAGAAGCATGGAGTAGTAGGCGGTAGAGGAAATACAGAGTAGTAGGTGGTTGAAGAAGCATGGAGTAGTAGGTGGTAGAAGAAGCACGGAGCAGTGGGTGGTAGAAGGAGCATGGAGCAGTGGGTGGTAGAGGAAGCACGGAGTAGTAGGTGGTAGAGGAAGCACGGAGTAGTAGGTGGTAGAACCTAGACCTGGTTTCAGAGTTCTCCCGGCCAACACCCCCCACTCCTCTCTGCCAACCCAGTGCAGTGTTGTTTCAGGGCAGCATTGCCACAACCTTCTTACTCTCGCCTCTCTCCCAGGCTCAGATCTGGGTCCCAGTGATTTTCTCCTCTGAATCACCTCAGAAGTCAGAGCTAAATCCCAATTTTGAAATGCAGAATCACTTTACTTAGTACATTATTGATATCCATCCTCCTTTGTTGTTGTTGTTTTTCACTGAAAATCCTGAACAACATATGTTCTGTGCTATTAACAGTGCCTAAATTGAAACAAAATATAAAGCCACTCAGTATGTTTGATATAGATGTTCACTTCACCGTATTATCACAAATCTTATTTCCTTCTTTATTCTCTGCCCTAGAGAAGGAAAACCTACTTCGGGGTAACTGGAGGGTTAGGGTGTCACTCTTCTGTCCTATCTGGGAATAATACGTAAAATTGCCTGTGAAACAGACTTTATCAAGCAGTGCTGGATGAAGGTAAAAGCATAATTTGCTTACAGTTAAGTTCCTGGTTCATTGCTTTTTACAAACTATTTCATAATGGAAAACAAATGTGTTTTCAATGTGAAACAAAGTAGAGTTACTAACTACTCCCCTAATTAAAGAATGGTTATCATACATGTGGTGCTTTTTGTTGTAAATAAATTTAGAAGATATCTTACTGAGTTTTTCTAATTTGGCCTTGCATATCTTGGGTGAATTTGTCTGTGACAGATAATGGGGAAAATATAGATGACTGAAGCCAGACATTAAACGTTTTTTATTTATTTATATTTTTACGTAGTGATAATCATGTTCTCATTAACATTCCTACAAATTTCAAACATACAGTGAGATTTTTTTTCCACTTCATTGGAGCTTTGAAGTTAATTGCAGCTCTCCGTGTTGAGGGTTCAAAGTGGAAGGGGCCCTCCCATATATCACAGCAGAACCCCCCACTTTCTAATCACCGCATGGAGAGCTCAGCCCACCGGTGAAACTTGTGCTGCTGTGTATAAGCACAATGGCCTAAATGTAAGATTTCTTCTTGTTTCTCATAAAACTTCTAGAATATCTAAATATTCAACTTGAAAAGAGGGAAAAAGTAGAACAATTTTCTTATTTAACCTACTATATTCTCAGGGGGTTCCAGAGAAACTGACCAAATGGTATATTGTAGTTAAATGCCATCCAACTGGTTCTGCTTCGTGGCAATCGACTGAAACCCTGGTCAGTCTGCACCATCCTCACAGTTGTTAAGTTTGAGGCAAAGTCGCAGCCAATGGATCAATCCATATCATTGAGGGTCTTCTTCTTTTCCACCGCCCCTCTACTTTACCAAGCATGATGTCTTTTTCAGGTAGATGTCTTTACCAAGCATGATGTCTTTTTCCAGGGACTGGTTCCTCCCAATAACATATACAAAGTACCTGGAAGTTTTGCCATCCTCACGTCTAAGGGGGCATTCAGGCTGTACTTCTTCTAAGGCAGATGTGTTCATTCTTCTGTCAATGTATAGAATAATTCAAGTGCATTCATTTTTCGTTAGTCTTCCTGTTAATTTTCCAGATTTCACAGATGTATGAGAATTGAAAATTCCATGACTTGGATACAGCACATATTAGTCTTGAAAGCAACACCTTTGTTCTTTAATACTTTAAAGAGGTCTTTTGTAGCAAAATTGTTAGTGCAAGAAGTGGTTTGCTTTCTTGACTGCTATAGACCTAAGTAAAATGAAATCCTCCATAATTTCAGCATTTCCTCTCTATCATAATGGTGCTTACTGATCCCATTGTTAGGACTCACATACTTGCAGCATGTGATCAGAAGGGACCAGTCCCTGGAGAATGGCATCATGCGTGGTAAAGGAAAGTGTCAATTAAAATAGAAAGACCATCAAGGAGGTGGATTGTCACAGTGACTACAATGAGCTCAAAAATAACAATTGCTAGAATGGTGCAAAACTAGGCAATATTTCTTCTGCTATCCATAGAGGCTATGAATTGGAATCAACTCACTCGGACTTAACTACTATTCAAACAGTGGTTTTTAGTCAGAAGTGATTTTTTTCCCCTTGCTATCCAAAAGTTTGGCAGGTCCTCTTCCTAAAGAGGCACCTCTGGAAAAAAGTCTAACAAGATTTATTGCCTAAAAGTCAGCTACTGAAAGGCCTTTGGAACACAGTTCCACTCTCATATGAACAACCCATATGGATACATATGAGGTCCACCATGAACTGGATTCAACCTGACAGCAACTGATGACCTTGGGCCATCTAAAAACCGAGGCTAATAACACCAGCTTCATGGGAGTGCTGAGGATGTTAAGTAGAGCACACTGTTCCAGAAAGGCCCCACCTACCTATAAGCCACATTCAGATTTGGCTGTAACTGATCTTGATAAAGGCCTGGGACTCCCAACCTCAAACCATATCCTAGATGTAATCCTCTTTCTCATAATTCCCAGTACCCAACATCTTCTCTTTGGTGTAAATTCTGGCTGTAACAGTTGCTGACTTCCTTTGAAAATTACCCTTTCCCTTCATGCTTCCTTGACTCCTGGCTGATTTTTTTGTTTGTTTGGTTGGTTGCTAGCTACAAGGTCAGAATTTTGAAACCAGAAGCCACTCTGAGAAAGAAAGATGGGGCTTCCTACTTAAAAAAGAGTTAGAAACTTGGAAACTCAGAAAGGCAGCTCTACCCTGCCTTATAGCTTTGCTATGTGTTATCATTGACTTCATAGCAGTAAATGTTTTTCATTTTAGGGTTTCCCTCCCAGGACCCCTCAGGCCTAGCACCATAGCCATCCCCTCTCCACAGGCCAACTTCCCTAGGTAGTATGGCTTTTCTGTTGGAGCACATCTGGTAAGAGAAGGGTCCTTGCTCCTCGTGATAAAATGTCAAGCCCCTTGGTTAGTGGGAAGCTGGGCTGCCCCAGCCTGGAGCCCCTCACACCTAGATCCCACCCTTCTGGTACCTAGGGCCTAGAGTATACTGGGTCCACAGTGACTGTGTGCCAGACAGCTGCCATCACAAGAGGCTTACTCGCTTCCAGGGCTGAGTCCAATGGTATACCACTTGACTGAGGCAAGGGTGATGTGCTCTAGGATACATTTGAAAATGTTGAATGTCTCATATGGGAAAGTGCTTCTGGATCTTGTGATTGGAGACCAAGTATTCTGCTAAGCATCCTATAATGTGCAGAAACAACACCTACATTGAAGAACTATTCCTCTCCAAATGTCAATAGAGGTTGGCCTGTGAAACTCTGCTTTAAGTTATTAATCAAACACAATTTGTAGGCACCATATGTTAGATGATGCCAATATGATGAATTCTCCTTATAATTTCAGAGATTCTTTAAAAGTCTAATGCAAGATCTTGAAAGTGTTGTGTAAATCTCACTGTTATCTAATCCCTCCAATAAGCTTTACCATGCTTTTCAGACCCAAGACAATGACCTGTGGAGGCTCTCTTCATGAGCTGGCAGCATTGTTGAGCAATGTTGTACATAGACAGTACTGGCCAGATTTTATCCTAATCAAGATTTGTATGAACATGACATTTTGCTTATTTTGTTGCCTTTTTGTTCTTCTGATTCATAAACAGCAATAGCAGAGCTGAACAATTATCCTTTCTTATTACAGACACAGATGCTCAAAGTCAGGGAGGCTTTCACTGAGGCCAGTGATGCCAAAAGAATCCATACCATACAGCGTATACCGCATTATAGGATTTCAGACACAAGAGAGTGTAGAACACTTTTCCTCTCTATATTTATATTCAAATGAGTGAAGTGGCCCTACATCATTTTATATATGAACATAGATATGATCTTCCATCACTTGTGTAATAATCATAAAAAAATGCTCTTTATAGGTCCAGATTGAAATTTTTTTATTCAATCCCAGTGGATAATGTTTAATCCTAAAATAGAAAATAAGCTTAAAATTTGATTTAAGAAATTTTACTTTTTGTTTCTTTGTTTCTTTCTTCTTTGAAGTTAGTAACATTTTGAACACTTAAGTAACTAAAAGGATTAAATGTTAAGAATTGCCATGAAGGATTGGGAAGATGTATTCCAACCAATTGTCTAAAGCAGAGAGCAGCAAGATTTTTCTGTAAAGGCTCAGATAATATATATGTTAAAGCTTGTGGGAGATATAGTCTCTGTCACAACTGCTGAACTCAGTCACAAGCAGCTATAGAAAATATGTAAATGTGAATGAGTGTGACTGTATTCTAATAATACGTTATTTATGGATGCTGTATCTTGAATTTCAGATTATTTTCATATGTCACAAAATATTGTTCTTTTAATTTTTGAAAGAAAAACCATGGGCCAAAAAATAGGCCATAGGAAGATTTTGTTCACAGCTCATTGGCCCCTGATCTGAGGGATATGGATGTTTATATAAGAGAAGTATAAAATAGAACATCTGTTGGGAGAGAATTATTACAAGAGAAACAAGAGGAGAAAGAAAGTCCCAGCAGTCCCATTGACACAGCAAGAAAGTCCCTGGTCATATCTGCCCCTGAAGAAGATAGGCACTCGCTACTCCTGCTACCCAAGAAGGAAACTCCTGGCCCTCCCCATGCCATCAGCAAGGAAGGGTCAAGCTGTGCCTGTACCTGGCATGGAAGGAGCCAGCCATCCCAGTGACACAGTAAGGAAGGCCCAGGGAATTCTTGAGCTCCACAAGGAATCCCTCATCTGTCCTGCAGGCAGGCAAGAAATTCCCTGGTCATCCTTATGCCCCAACAAGACAATGCCAGCCACTTCAACACAACCCAGCAGCCTTTCCGACACTAACAGCTGCACCATAATTCCATGAAAACAGCAGTCAATTGAAGTCCACAAAAATGAAAAACATACAAACCACAACCAAAACCAACCAAACAAAAAAATCAGGTTCAAATAACTGAACAACACACAAATCCAAAGGAATATTTTGTAGAAAATGCCTTGAAATTGCCAAAAACTAGAATTTAGAAGAATTATATTCAAGTAATTTCAATGACTGGGAGAAATATTCGAGAACAATGGATAGAATAAAAAGCCTCTATTAAATATAATTCCAGAAAATAACAAATATGTTAACAGAATGAGAAAACATGGTAAAATTGCTTAGTGATTGAGTTGAAGAATGGAAGCCCAAATTAGTAAGATTGAAGACAATTCTCTTGACTACATCTAACAAGAGAAACACTCAACAAAAGGAACAAAAAAAATCCAAGGAAAGCTTAAGAATTAAGAGAGTCACTAGAAAGAGAAACTACCTATATATCATTGGGATTCTG
This sequence comes from Echinops telfairi, assembly GCF_000313985.2. Classification (NCBI taxonomy): domain Eukaryota; kingdom Metazoa; phylum Chordata; class Mammalia; order Afrosoricida; family Tenrecidae; genus Echinops; species Echinops telfairi. The sequence goes on along the minus strand of NW_022109768.1, from coordinate 14,620,685 downwards.
GAGCAAGAAGAAAAACAATTTTAAAAATCTACAGAAAAAATGATAAAAGAAGTAATAGAAAACAACTTCTTTAACACCATAAAAAATAAGGAAATAACTATTTAAGAAGATGAGAGAACCCCAAGTACCATATACCCCCCCAAAATTATCACAACATAGAATAGTCAAATTCGTCCATACCAAAGAAAAGGATAGCATCTTGAGGGAGCTTGCAAAAAACTAAAAACAAGAACAAAACCATCTACAAAGGAAAACAACTACCAAAGACTAACCTGAGTGGAACATTAAAGGCAATACCAATACCATCCAGAAATCAACAGTATTCAAAACAGCATTCAAAAAGAAATATAGGAGGAATACAGTAATCAATAACATCACACACACAAAAAAATAAATTAAAAAAATTTTAAACCAAAAACAAACAAACGATAAATACAAAATAAATAAATAAAATCACACACACACAACCACACACAGCAAAATGACAGCAACAACCCTACACATATCAACTAGGACACTAAATGTTAATATATTAAATGCCTACCTCAAGAGGGATAAAGTAATAGACTGGAAGAGAAAACCAGATCCATTGATAGCCTTCCTACAAGAAACACCTTCGATACAAAGGAAAAAAATATTAAAAATCAAAGGACTAAGAAAAATTTATTAAGTTTATGGTAACCTAAAAAGTAGGAGTGAAGATATTAATCTCTCATAAAATGGGCAAACATCATGAGAGACAAAGAATATTACATAACGATTAAAGGAGCAATAGAACAAGAAAACATGACCATATTTTGAATTTGTCATCAAACGACTGCCAAAGTAACCGGAGTCATCCATATACCAAGGACAAGCAGATGGATTCTCAGCCCCCCTGAACTCTAGTCCAAATCCAAGAACAGTTAGTTCTGATAACATGGCCCTGCTAGATACTCACCTTCATGAAATGACCACTGAAGATAAGGGTACTACAGCAATTTGTGATGAAGAAGGCATTGGTGCTTGGCTATCAATTGGAATAGTGTCTGGGGTTCTAAAGACTTATATTCAAACAATCAGCCATCTAAGCGAGGAGTAAACTAAGTCCACAGGGAAGAAGGAAATCAACTTCTGTGATACAAAGATGACAATAACAAAATTCAAATATGACAAAGGGGAAAGTATCAGAACCTAAATTATAAAAACCCAATTTGTAAAAGGCTATGAAGGACAGTTGGAGTCCAAAACCCACCTGCAGAGTATCTCATTAGATTAAGTCTCTGGCAGATTCCCACTAGCCATTGGACAGGGTCTGTAGCAGCTTTACTATCAGATAGGAGTCATTGTCATCATGATCATACTGGATTGAAATTGATACTTGGTCAGTCGACCTCTCACTTGACTCAACCTTAAATTCTTCTAGGTGAAAGTTTTTCTTGCTAACTCCATGACAAACATTTTCCCTGGCCTTTAAATATTCATGGTGATCTTATCTTTCTTACAATTTATATTTTTATCTTTTTATTATTATCATTTTATATTTACCACTTTATTTTGAGTCTGTTTTTTGTTTTTCTGATGATTTTTCCAGTTTGTGAAGCACAGAAGGAGAATATGAATAAAGATAAGAAAGTGAGAGTTTCTAGGGGAAGTAAGGATGGGAGCTGGGCGATATGGAGGGTGAAGGGGCTGGGCAGCGGGGAGCACTAGAACTGATAGTGATTACAGTTCATTTTAAAAGTGATTTAACTATGGGGCGGGGTCTTCTAAAATTGATAGTGGTAATGATTCTACAACTCTTCTTGATAGGATTAAACTATTGAATTGTGGGATATGTGGATTAAGTGTGATATGTGGAATAGCTGTCAATAGAACAGTTTTAATAAACAAAACATAACCATAATAAACATACTTAGCCAATGAAAGACCCTTGAATCATGTTAATCAAAGCCTTACATGATTGAACAGAAAAATAGTGCAACAATAATTTTAGGAGACTTTAATACACAATTCTTGAGGAAAAACAGATTATCAGGAAAGAAAACCAGGAAAGACACAGAAGAGCTAAACAACATAATTCGTCAACTCGACTTCTTAGACATACACAGAGCACTACATTGAACAGCAGTGCAGTATACATTCTTTTCCAGTGCAAATAAAACATTCCCTAGAATAGACCGTATGTTAGGTCACAAAGCAAGCTTTAATAAATTTTAAAATATTGAGATTCTACATTCCATTTTCTTAGACCACTATGCTATACAACTAGAAATTAACAATAGAATGGACAAGGGCAAAAATCAAATGCATGAACAAAACACTATTAAAAATGACTGGGAAATAGATCAAAAAAGCAATTAAAATTTTAAAATACTTGAAACAAATGAGAATGAAAGCACAATAAACTACCTTTGGGACACTGTAACAGCAGTTATCACAAGACAATTTGTAGCAATCAATGTGCACATTAAAGATTTAAAAAAGGAAGGACCAAATATCAACACCATAACCTAGCATCTTCAACAACTAGAACAAGAAGAACAAAATAAATCTTCAATCACCAAGCACAATAAATTGTAACTATTAGATCAGAAATAAATGAGTTGGAAAGCTGAAAACTATAGGAAAATTCAACAAGACAAGAAATCAATTCTGTGAAATGCTTAACAAGATTGACAAACCACTGGTAAACTTAACAAAGGGGAAAAAAGATAATATGCAAATAGCTAGAGTCAGAATTGAAAAGAGTGGCACCACAACAGAACAAAATGAAATAAACAGAATAGCATATTACTATGAAGAACAGTACTCCAATAAATTTTCAAAGTCTACACATGGAAGAAGCACACAAAGCAGGTGCATAAGAAAATGCTGTGAAGAAAGTTGATGGTGTCCAGCTATCAAAAGATATAGTGTCTGGAGTTTTAACTGTTTGAAGGTTAATAAGCGGCCATCTAGCTCAGAAGCAACAATGCCTGCATGGAGTGCAGAGTGGAGACCAAAGCTCATTTGTAGGCCACTGGAGATCCCCTTACAGAGGGTACTTGGGGGGAGACAAGCCAGTCAAGGTGTGATATAGCAAC
>NW_022109768.1:14613563-14616873 GCF_000313985.2 Echinops telfairi | reverse complement strand
GGTGCGACCATCACAAAGCAAGAGACCCGAGAACTAGCAAGGTGAGGCTCACCACCCATTTATCCCTCCACCTTTCAATTAGCCCCACATGTGATTATCGGCCAGGTTGGCATAATTAACTAACTCAGCAAGATATGACAAAATAATAATTTTTAAATTATCAAGGGCTAATGAGGAAGGGTAGCAGGGAGGGAGGGGGGAAATGAGCTGATGTCAAGGGCTCAAGTAGAAAGCAAATGTTTTGAGAATGATGAGGGCAACAAATGTACAAATGTGGTCGACACAATGGATGTATGTATGGATTGTGATAAGAGTTGTACAAGCCCCTAATAAAATGATTTAAAAAACAAAACTGAAATCCATCACATAAATGAAACTAAATAAATAAATAACTAAATACCTTCTTAAGAAGAAAAAAATATGAAGCTTCTCACTACTCAACCTCAAAACTATTATATAACTACAGAAGACAAGACAGTCTGTTACTGATATATTGAATGTTTCATAGACCAGTGGAACAGAATATAAAACCCAGAAATAAATTCACCCAACTACAGACAACTGTTCTTTGACAAATGACGAAAATATATAAAATGGTTAAAGGATTATCTCTTCATCAAATGGTGATGGCAAAATTGCATCTCCATCTGCAAAAGAATAAAACAGGACCCTTTCACAAAAATAAATTCAAGACTTATCAAAGACATAACTATAAAGCCTAGAATATAAAGATCATCAATGGAAAAATAGGAACAAACACTCGGGTGCTAGGGCAGGGCACACATGCACTACCAAACATCATGAAGTCAGCATACACAGTACAAGATAAAATAGATGCTTGGGACCTACTAAACATAAAACACCTATGTACATCAAAAGACTTCATAAAAAGAGTAAAAAGAAGTCCATGAAATAGGGAAATATTTTTAGCAAAACCACAAAGAACACACTCACCGAGGGCAAATAAGAGACCAACACATAGAACAACTCCACCCACAGGACAACAAAGAGGAAACAACCCCCAGGATAGCATCAACTCAATAGTGGAAAGAAGGCAAACATAAACCACATACAAAACACATGTGGATAAGGTAGTTAGATAGGAAAATACCCAACACAAAAGGTACAAGATGACATCACAGAGTCCACAGATGGATATAATAACACTGAATATCAATGGCCTGAACTCAGGCATTAAAAGGCAGAGGCTAACAGACTGGCTCAGGAAACAGCCCATTGATCTTCTGCCTCCACGAGACTCATCTGAAGCTTGCAGACAAAAACAGGTTGAGAATTAAAGGATGGAGAAAAATATACCAAGCAAATAGCAATGCAAAAAAAAAGCAGAGCTAGCGATCTTAATATCTGACCAAATTGACCTCAAGGTACAGGCCACAAGAGACAAGGAGGGGCACTATATAATGCTCAAGAGAACAATAGACCAAGAATCAGTGAGCATAATAAGCATATATGCACCTAACGAGAGACCAGCGAAATTCATAAAACAATCACTCCAAAAGATGAAAAAAGAGATCAGAGGCTCAACAATTACAGTTGGTGACTTTAATACACTACTCTCTGAAAAAGACAGATCGCTGGGAAAGAAACTCAACAAGGAGGCTAGAGATCTAAATAGCACAATTGGACGACTTTACTTGATAGATATCTTCAGAGCGTTCCACCCACGTGCAAAAAAATTCATATTCTTTTCAAGTCCACATGCACATATGCAAAAATAGACCACATGCTGGGACACAAATCAAACTTGAGTAAATTCAAGCACATAGAGGTTATACAGACATCTCTCTCCGATCACTGTGCCATAAAACTGGAAATTAACAGGAGGATGGTGAAGAAAACTAGGGCAAACAATTGGAGGATGAACAATTTCCTATTGCAAAAGGAGTGGGTATTGACCCAGATCAGAGATGAAATCAGAAAGTGTCTAGAAACCAATGAGAATGAAAATACGACATTCCAAAACCTGTGGGATACAGCAAAGGCATTTATCAGAGGAAGGCTGATAGCAATAAATGCACACATTAAAAAAGAAGAGACTCGTAGATGATATGCTGACACAAAAATGCATAGTACTCCATTGTATGTATGTACCACAGTTTTTAATCCATTGGTCTGTTGATGGAAATTTGGGTTGCTTCCAACTCCTTGCGATTGTGAACTGTGCTGCAATGAACATTGGAGCACAGATGTCTGGCCGTGGTTTGTTTCTTGCCTCTTCTGGGTATATGCCCAGTAGGGGGATTGCTGGGTCGTATGGTAACTCAATTTCCATCTGTTTGAGAAATCGCCAAATCAATTTCCATAGTGGCTGTACATATCTACAGGTCCACCAGCAGTGGATGAGAGTTCCTTTCTCACCACAGCCCCTCCAACACTTGCTGCTTTCTGCTTTTTTGTATTGGGCTCTCTTTGAGGGTGTTAGGTGGTATCTCATAGTTGTTTTGACTTGCATTTCTCTTATGACTAATGATCGGGAACATTTTCTCATATGTTTATTGGCCATTCGGATTTCAGACTCTGCGAAACTTCTGTTCAGGTCCTTTTCCCACCTCCTCAGTGGGCAGTTAGTTTTTCTCTTATTGTGAGCTTGCAAGGCATTGTAGATTTTAGTAATAAGGCCTTTGTCTGATGTGTCATTGCTAAAGATGTTTTCCCAGTCAGTGGACTCTCTTATTACTCTCTTTGGGAATTCTTTCGATGTACACAGGTGTCTTATCTTCAGTATGTCCCACTTGTCTATTTGTGACTGCTCTATGTTTGTATCCTTTCCTATTTCTGATAGCCTATGTATTCCCTGTGACAAGGTTCTCAGGTTGGTCCCAATTCCCTCATTTATGGCTGTAATTGTTTGGGGTTTTATCTCAAGGTCTGTGATCCACCTTGAGTTTATTCATGTGCATGGAGTGAGGTAAGGGTCTTGCTTCATTTTTCTGCAGGTAGATATCCATTTTTTCCAGCACCATTTATTGAAGATGGCCTCTGCTTCCCATTTAATATTTTTGGGCCCTTATCAAAGATCAGTTGCCTGTATGCTGATGTTTTTATTTCTGGGTCTTCAGCTCTTTTCCATTGGTGTGAGTATCTGTCATTATGCCAATACCACACTGTTTTGACAACTGTAGCCGTATAGTACGTGCTAAAGTCAGGTAGAGCAAGCCCTCCTATTTTGTCCTTCTTCTTGAGGAGTTCTCTGCTAATTCTGGACTTCTTCCCCCTCCATATGAAGTTGGTAATCTGTTTTTCCAATTCTTTGAAGAAGGATGGTGGTATTCGTATTAGGATAGCATTG
>NW_022109768.1:14604042-14613135 GCF_000313985.2 Echinops telfairi | reverse complement strand
TCTTTCCTTTGTCTTATGTTGTTAGCTAGGACCTCCAGTACGATGTTAAATAGGAGTGGGGACAAGGGGCATCCTTGTCTGGCCCCCTTTTTCAGTGCAATTGTTTTCGTCTTTTCTCTGTTAACTACCATGGGGTAACACTCTTAATATAACAAAACTAATGCTACATTTTGCAACACTATGCATAAAAAGCCAACATCAGTGCAAAAGCTGAGCTAGCTTCTTTCTCACTGGATCAGCATATCTGTATGTGGATAGACCCACCTGGAGATGGATAGAGGAGCGGTGTGTCAGTTCCTAAGAGCATTGGAAATATGTGTTTTCCAAACGTCTTAGGCAAGCCCTGGGAAAGGGTCGTTAGACCCCCAGGTTGAGAACCACTGATCTAATAGGAAGAGTTGGAGGAAAAATATGCTAATCTAAGTTAGCCGAATACAAATGGACAAGTATAACATGAGTCCACTGAGGTAAATATAATCACCACTGTGGGTATAGAAGAAAAGTCACATATCTCACACTTTACTGGTTGAGGCACAAGCAATAGAGTTGGGGGACAGACCACACCCAAAGATGTGCATGCCATTCCAACACAAAGCAGGAGAAAGAGGAGATGGGGAAACAAATAGGGGGTAAAAAAGATGGAGATGATGCCACTGGGGGAGTAGAGCACTAATCCACCAGGGGAAGGGTATTATGTCTCCACAGATATGGGAGTGGGAGTGCAGACCCCACCACAGCACACTCACCTTTGAGGGCAATGTAACCAAATGGAGCAACTCATGAAATGAGAGGTCTATGGGACTGTACCAAATCAGAGCCAAACTGACCCACCTTCTCCCCTGTCCCACCCCATCTCCTCTAAATGGGGTGGAGTCTGGCCTGTCAATGAGGCAGCTGCATGATAACCTCATTTGGAGGCGCTAAGGAGATAAAGAGCTCGCTGGAGGCAGGACATAGGCTCACTCCCTGGGAGACATCCCTGTGGAGAAGACACATGGAGAGAGGCTGCTGCTCAACCTTCATTTGGCTTTCAGTAATTGCTCTCGGTTACATTGCCTTACCAGGTCTCCTACACCCTCCTCACCATCAATTTTGGATCACTTGTTGTTCCCTTGTCTGTGGGTTTGTTAATGCCTACTTCCTTTCCCCCAGCTTTCCCCTCTCCCATGTCTCCCAGAACCGTCAGTGTTGTGGTTTTCTCCTCCAGATTGTTTATCTTATCTATTTAGACCTGGAGAGATAATAATAAGCACAAAAAAACAAGACAGCAAAGCAGAAGCAAAAAAAGAAAAGAAAACAACAAACCAATGACAAAAGGAGAAAAGCCTGTAAATAGTTCCAGGTCTGTTTGTTGACCTTTAGGAATGTTTTCTGGAGAATCTGATGGGACCCAAAGTCTATTTTTGGTATTCCCTCAGGACTTCCTTGCTCTGCTCCCCTTGCTGTTCTGTTGCACACTCTTAGTGTTTTGCCTCAGTGTGGTGGGGTCAGATCGGGAGCAGTGCCCACAGTGAATCTCCAGTGTTATCCCCTGTAGAACTATCGGTCAGTGAGGGATGTCATGTCTCATATTGGGGCCGGCCCTATGGTCCTCTCTGTGCATTGGCTATTCTGAACAAGGATATCGTCCTCAAGGTTTGCTGGGCCAGGATGTGCTCCACTCTCTCTTCCTCCTCCTTCATTTGGTCCTGTGTGCTCTGATAAGACAAGTCCCTCTCCCTGAGCTGTAACATCAGTGCTATCCTCTGAAGTAAATTCTTCTGTGGGGATGGGGAGCTGTCCATGTAGTTGGGACTAGGGCGGCCCCTCAGACTTCTCTATTGGTTCCCGGCTTCATGCTGGTATGTTGCATTCACGTCTTGGAGCACCAGTTGAAACCCAAATGAAGGCTGAGCATGATAGCGGGATAAGAGAAAAGTAAAAGGAAATAGAGGAAAGAGCTAGGAGGCAAAGGGCATTTTATAGAGGTCTAAATACAGACATGTACATATGTAAATATAATTATATATGGTGATGTGGAAATAGTTATAGGTGCATATATTTATAGGCTTCATATTAAGGTGACAGATGGACATTGGGCTTCTACTCAAGTACTCCCTCAATGCAAGAACACTTTGTTCTATTAAACTGGCATTCCATGATGCTCACCTTCCCAACAAGATCCTGTCAGGACAAAAAAGCAGTGCATCAGCAAAAATGTGGTGAAGAAAGATGATGGTGCCCAGCTATCAAAAGATAGAACATTTGAGTTCTTAAAGGCTTGAAGACAAACAAGCGGTCATCTAGCTCAGAAGCAACAAAGCCCACCTGGAAGAAGCACACCAGCCTGTGTCATCATGAGGTGTTGATGGGATCAGGCATCAAGCATCAAAGAACAAAAAATTATATCACTGTGAATGAGGGGGAGTGCAGAGTGGGGACCCAAAGCCCATCTGTAGGCAACTGGACATCCCCTTACATAAGGGTTGCATGGAGGAGACGATCCAGTCAGGATACAGTATGGCAATGATGAAACATACAACTTTCCTCTAGTTCTTTAATGCTTCCTCTCCTCCACTATCATGATCCCAATTCTACCTTTCAAATCTGGCTAGACCACAGGATGTACACTGGTACAAATCAGAGCTGGAAACACAGGGAATCCAGGACAGATAAACCCCTAAGGACCAATAATGAGAGAAGTGATACCAGGAGGGTAAGGGGAAAGTAGGGTAGAAAGGGGGAACTGATCACAAGGATCTACATATAACCCCTCCCTGGGGGATGGACAACAGAAAAGTGGGTGAAGGGAGACGTCAGACACTGTAAGACATGACAAAATAATAATAAATTATAAATTATTAGGGGTTCATGAGGGAGGGGTGGCGAGGAGGGAAGGGAAAAAAGAGGAGCTGGTACCAAGGACACAAGTAGAAAAAAAATGTTTTGAGAATAATGATGGCAACAAATGTACAAATGTGCTTGACACAATGGATGGATGTATGGATTGTGATAAGAGTTGTACGTGCCCCCAGTAAAATGAATTTTAAAAGAAAAAAAACAGAGGTTGATGGAGCCAGACCTCTGGAGCTAGAGAAGCCACATAGAGACCCCTGCCAGTACTGAGATGCTTACAATGCCACTGAATCCACAAGACTTCCCACGCACTGGCCTGTGATCTTCCTGCATTCTGCATCATTGCATGTGTTTCGTGAGTCTGAAGAGAACTTTATAGATTCGTATCAGAGATATGGTCTAATATCAGACTTATGGACTTGATCTGGACTGGGCTGGGATGTTTTTTCAATATTCAATTACTCTTCTATATAAATCTCTTTCTTATACACATGAATTTGTGTGCATTAATTTGTCTTTCTAATCTACCCAGACTAACACATATGTGCTACAGAGGACAACACTAAACCTACAGGTTGGGGAGAGGGGGCAGCTTGCCATTCCCACACAGAAGCAAACCAAAAAGGAAAAGAGAGAGTGAGGGACTTGACCCATACTGGCACACCAAGCCCTGAAGATGATGTCCCTGCACTGAGCTGCTAAAGCACAGAGAGGGCTGTATGGCAGATAGCAGTTCGAGACATGATGTCCCTTAGCTGGAGCATACCATGACAGAGGACAATACTGGGGACAAACGTTGGGGAGTGCATCCATCAGAGTATCCCCACAGTGGGGTGAACCAAGAAGGAAACATAACAGATCAGCAATGGGAGAAAAGCAAAGCCACAACACCCTTGAGGAGCCCCCAAAGTAGACGTCAGGCTAGGAAGAGCAGTTCCCAGAAACCCCCAGTCCCAGTGGGGAAATAGTCATAAAGGTCAGCAGACAGACCTGGAATTATATATGCTTTTTCAGGGCGGGGGGATTGCTAGGTTTGTTTTTTTTCTATTTTCTCTTTTTATTCAACCCTTTGTTTTCTTTTTGTTCTGTCTCTGTTATTGCTGTTTTGCCTACCTCTATAAGATAGGTATGGGAAGCAAGCCCGAGGACAAACAAACAATGGGGCTGATGGTTCCAGAGGGACTTGGGGGGAGGAGTAGGTGGGTTAAAAGAGTAGTGAACAAACAATGTCATAGACAGGGGAACAACTAGGAAATTAGAAGCAACAATAAGGAGGATGTAGAGATCCTGGTAGAGCTGGAGCAACAGCAATCTAGCTGAGAGGAATTATTAAGAAGCAGAAGAAAGTCAAGCATGATGGTGGAGTGGAAGGAAGGTAAGAGGAAACAGAGGAAAGATCTAGGAAGCAAAGCTATAGATAGAGGTATAAACATAGGTGTGCACTTATGCCAATATATTAACTCATAAAAATAGTTATTGGCATAGGTAACCTATATTTATATGGAAATACATTGAGGAAGTGGATGGGCTTTAGGCCTCTGCTTAAACCCACCCTCAACACAAGACTGTGATGCTCACCCTCCCAACATGATGGCTGAAGACCAAATGGGTGCAGAAGCAAATGTAAGTGAAGAAAGTTGATGGTGCCAGGCTATCCAAAGACATATCACCTGCGGTCTTTAAGACTTGAAGTTAAACAAGCATCCATCTAGCAGAGAAGCAACAAGCCCCCATGGAAGAAGCACACCAGCCTGTGTGATCATGAGGCGTCGACAGAATCAGGTAAAAGGCACCAGAAGACACAAAGCAAAACAAAAAAATTGTTGAGAACAGGGGGGTTGAGACCCAAAATCCCATCTGTAGACAATAGGACATCCCCTGACAGAAGGGTCACAAGGAAGGGATAAGTCAACAAGGACACAGTATAGAACTGATGAAACACACAATATTCCTCTGGTTCTTTGAGGCTTTTTCACCCCCCACTATCAAGAGCCCAGTCCTACCTTTCAGTTCTGACTGGACTGGAATATGTACATGGGTACAGATAAGAGCTCAGGACACACAGAATCCAAGTCAGATAAATCCATCAGGAATAGAAATGGGAGTAGTGATCCCTTGCGGGTAGAAGGAAGATGGGGGAGGAAGGAAGGAGGGGGGAACAGATTGCAATGATTGATGCATAATCACCCCAAAAGGGCATGAACAACAGAAAAGTAGGTGAAGGGAGACAATGGTCGGTGTAAGATATGAAAACAATAATAAAGCATAATTTATCAAGGGGTCATGAGGTTGGGAGGGAAAAAAGAGGAGCTGATAACGAGGGCTCAAATAGAAAGTAAATGTTTAGAAAATGATGATGGCAACATATATACAAATATGCTTGATACAATTGATGTATGGGATGCTATAAAAGCTATAAGAGCCCCCAATATAATTATTTTTTTAATCAAGAAATAAGTCTCCACAATGGGGTTTTTTTCTAAAAGCAACGTGATGAATCCACCCTGAATCTTTTCGTTCTTAGTTCCAGACTCATAGCAACCCTACGTATGACGGATGGAAGCACTGTCTTCCTCCATCCTCACAATCTTGTCAGGTTCAAGCCCACATTGTAGCCACGGTGTCAATCCATCTTTTGAAGTGTCTTCCTTTTTATGGCTTCTATTATACTTTATCAATTCACTTCCAGGGACTGGTCTCTCCTGCTAACATGTTCAAAGTACATGAGACAAAGTCTCACCATACTTGCTTCTAAGGAGAATTCAGGCTATGCTTATTCCAAAACAGATGTGTTTGGTTTTTTGTCAGTCCATGGTACTTTTATTATTCTTTGCCAGAACCATAATTCAAATGCGTAGATTCTTCTGTGATCCTCCTTAATCAATATCCAAGTTTCACAACCATATAAAGCTATTGAAAATACATGGTTTTAGTCAGACACACCTAGTAACATTCTTGTGTTTGCACACTTTAAAGAGGACTTGTTTGTCTTTTGCTCACTTGACTCCTGCTTTCATGAGTATTGATTGTAGAATCCAGAAAGATGAAATCCTTCACAACTTCGATATTTCTCCATTTATCATGATGTTACATATTAGTCCGGTTGTGAGAATTTCAATTTTTTTTACATTGAGTTGTAATCCATACTGAAGGCCTTAATCCTTGATATTCATCAACAAGTGCTTCAATTCTTTCACATTTTCAGCAAGCAAGGTTGTGTCATCTGCATACCATGGGTTGTTAATAAGCCTTGCTCCAAACCTGGTGCCACATTTCCTCTTCACAGAATCCAACTTCTCTAATGATTTGCTCAGCATACAGATTGAATAAGTATGGTGAGAAGACAAACTCTGAAACACACACCTTGCCTAATTTGAAACCAGGCAGTATTTCCTTGTTTTCCTCACACAACTGCTTCTTGATCCATGCACAGGTTCTGCATGGGTGCAGTGAAGTGGTCTGGGATCCCCATTCTTCTCAAGGTTATCCATAGTTTATTATAAGCCCCAGAGTCGAATGCCTTAGCATAGTCAATGAAACACAAGTAAAAATGGTCTGGTGGTCTCTGCTTTGAGTCAAGATCATTCTGACATCAGCAAGGATATCTATCACCTTTTTCATGTCCTCTTCTGAATGCAGCCTGAACCTCTGGCAGCTCCTTGTCAATATATTGCTGCAACGGAATATTGGATGACTGTAGCAACATTTTACTTGCACTAATTTCAATAATATTATTCTATCATTTGCACATACTATTGCCTCACCTTTCTTTGGGATAGGTAAAAAATATGTTTCTCTTCTAGTTAGTCAGCCGGTTAAGTGTCTTCCAAATATCTTGGCATAGATCAGTGACTGCCTTCAGAACATCAACTTGTTGCAACATTTCAATTGGCATTCTATCAATTCCTGGAAGCTTGTTTTTGGCTGATGGCTAAGTAAAGCTCAAACTTCTTTCCTTCAGTACCGTTGATTCTTGCTCTTATGCTACCTTTGAAATGGTGAAATGTCAGTGGGTTCTCTTTGGTATTCTTTGTGTATTCTTTCCATCTTCTCTTAAGGATTCCTGTATCCTTCAATATTTTGTCCATAGAATTTTAAAATACTGAAGCTCAGTGCTTTAACTTTTCTTTTTTTTTTTTTACATTTTATTAGGGGCTCATACAACTGTTATCCCAATCCATACACACATCAATTGTGTAAAGCGCATTTCTAATGGTTATTTCAGTTATGATATACTGAGCATGTTGTCCTTTTGGGTTTTCTAACTGTAGGTCTTTGCACATTTCATTATAATGTTTATTTTGTCTTCTCGAGCTGCCCTTTGGAGTTTCCTACTCAATTCTTTGACTTCCTCATTTCTTCCATTTGTCTTGCCTACTCTCTGATTAAGAGCAAACATCAGAGTTTCTTCTAACATCCACTTTGATCTTCTCTGTCATATCTTTTTAAGGACCTTTGCTTGTTTTATATATGATACGCTCAGTGTCATCCCACAGTTCACCAGGTCTTCTGTCATTAATGTCCAATGCATCAAATCTCTTTTTGAAATTCTGGTGTTATATACTCAAGGTTGTATTTTAGCTCTCTTGAACTTTCAAAAATTTTCTTCAGTTTCAACATGAAAATACATATGGGCAATGAATGGTTTATGCAGTTAGTCCCTGGCTTTGTTTTAGCTGCAGATATTGAGTGTCTCCATAGTCTTTCCCCCCAGATGTAGTCAATTTTATTTCTGTGTATTACATCTGGAGAACCCGCATGTCAGTGTTGGTGCTGTTGGAAAAAGGGTTTCAGTGAAAATGGTTGGTCCTCCAAAATTATCTCATGCCATCTGCAGCTTCTCTTCTCTCACCAAGGCCCTATTTTTCAACTGCTGCTTCTTCTTTGTTTTCAGCTTTTGCATTCCAATGGTCAGTAATTATCAATGCATCTTGATTGTGTGTTTGATTGAGCTCAGACTGAAGAAGTTGGTATAATTCCTCAATTTCTTTATCACTAACTTTAGTGGTTGGGGCATACATTTGAATCATAATTGTATTGACTGGAATTCTTTGAAGGCAGATACAGAGAATCCTATCACAGACAGCATTTTCTTTAGGGATAGATCCCAAAATGTCTTTTTTGACAATGAATGTAATGCCATTCCTCTTGAACGTTCATTACTGGCTAGTACACCGTCTGACTGTTTGCTTCAAAATGTCAATGCCAGCTCATCTCCACTCACCAATGACTAGGAAAAATACCTGTATGTGGTCTGTTTCATTTTGACAACTTCCAAGATTCTTCTTAGAGAAGACATCGTACTTCGTTTTCCTTGACCCATACTCCATACATGCCAAGTTGCAGTTATTAATTGATGCTTGCAGCTGTTTCTTCCTATTTTGAGTCATTCCCCATCAGCAGGGGGAGATCCGGAAAGTTTTACCCTTGAAGGCTTTGCTCTATCCATGTCATTCTGGCCACCCCTTCTTTGAGAAAGGCCACTCTTCTCAAAGGATTGTGCGTGCCTTTGGACCCGACGGGCTCATCTTCTGGCACTATATATGACAAGATCCTGCTGCTACTCATGAGTAGTTCAATATATGACAATGTTTTGCGGAGATTCACAAGATGTTCAATGGCTGATTCCTCAGAAGTAGTTTCCTTAGTCTGGAAACTCTGCTGAAACCTGTTCATTTTTGTGAGCCTGCTTGTATTTGAAATACCTGTGTCATAGCTTCCAACATCACAGCCACATGCAAGCCACCACAGTACGACAATCTGACAGACAAGTGAATCTCTCCATACTCCATTCAGATCAGCACATCTTTGGTCTGAACTGCCTCAAACGAAACACTGGAATAAGTTAGATACATTTTTCTTCTTACATTCGCTCCTCCCTCAACTAAATCTTAAAAGTAGTGGTTATTGGAGCCCACTATTATCTGATTAAAAGTTCCCTAATATCCCAGACACCATTTTCAGTTGTGTCATTTTCCTTCACATTTCATTCTGCTCTTCCTTAGCCTGATAAATCTTCTCTTCCTTTATTCGTTAACATTCTTACTCCATTGTCACTTTCAAGACTAATTCAAATAGGGTCTCTAAGAAGAATTTGGACACAAACCCTCCCCCAAAATAATACACACACACACACACACACACACACACACACACACACGCTATTCTTTCATTGTAGAGCCAAATAACATGATGCTTTCCTACTTTATGTGGTTAGTGATTTTTGTATTCTGATTCCCTATGCGTACTTTAAGCTCT
>NW_022109768.1:14587320-14602857 GCF_000313985.2 Echinops telfairi | reverse complement strand
TCATGCTCAGTCTTCATTTAGGTTTCAGTAATTCCTCTTGATTACATTACACTTGATCACGCCCTACCAGGCCTCCTACACCCTCCTTACCACTGATTTGGATCACTTGTTGTTCCCTTGTCCCTGGGTTTGTTAACACCACTACCTTTCCCCTCACCTCCCCCTCTCCCATGTCCCCCCGGAACTGTAGGTTCCATTGTTTTCTCCTCCCACTGTTTTCTCCTTCATCCAGCAGGGACTGCTAAAGGTGGACTTTGGGGCCAGGGCTTGGTGCCCCAACAGACTGGACTGGAAAACAGTCCTAAAATCCAACAAACAGTCCTTGAACTAACTACAAGTTTTTCTTTCTTGGTTTGTTTTTGTTGTTGTTTTGTTGTATGTTGTTGCTTGGTTTTGTGCTGTCTTGTTTTTGTGCATGCTATTATCTCTGCAGGTCTGTCTAAATTTAGGATGTTCTTGATAAACAAGCAGGCAATCCGAAAGTTTGCTCTGCTGTCTCTTGTATCATCTTGGATGTCGGCAAGGAAGTAGATGTCTCCACTAAATCCAATTGCTAGAGTTCTCTGGAGAAGTCCAGACATCTCTCCCTGCTGGAGCAGATAGTTTCCCCTTACCCAGGCAGCTACCAAATGTCTACACTCAAGGAGCTTAGAAATGGCAATGTCATAAAAGAATGGAAATGTTCATTCTTCAAATGAACAGAAATCATATTTTTATTGTGTGCTTATTTGAAGTGCCTTAGAAGGACTTTCAGATGTAGCAGGGAGATGCACTAAAGCTTCTAGTGAAATCAATCACAAACTGCCTTTGTTTCTCTGTTCCTTCTCCTTCCACCAAAGCAACATTTGGACAACACCACATACATAACAAACACACACAAACGCATTTGTTTTCCATGGTAAAGGAACTCTCAAAAGCAGATGAAAATATAGGGGGCAACACTCCTCAGATTTGGTTTTGCCTTTCATTGTACTAGGGAATTAGAAAAATAACAATCAGAAAGGAAGTGATTCGCTTTTCCCCTCATCAAATCTGTACAACAATATTTATACTTTTAGTGATTTAAATTTACCCACAAATTCTTTGTAATTCCACCCTAAAAGTAAATCCTAATTCCTCACTCTTTGAGTGTGAGTTGGACTTAGTGACTTGCTTTTAAGAAATAGAAGTTACCATTTGGATGTGGTCTTAGCAAACACACTAGCCTTCTTCTTGCATTCTCACTTAGATTATTATTCCTAGGGAAGCCAGCTAGGTGGTAAAAATATCCAGTATGCTTTATGAAGTGGCATGATAAAGATGTAAGAATCCCTACAAACAGCCGTGAGCAATCTTAGATGGATCCTTTCCACTCCAGTAAAGCCTTAGCATAACTGTGGTTGTAATCCACTTGGCTGCAGGCGCGGCAAAGATCCCTACGTGACATCCCGCCCACAAAATATTGGCCTATCAAAACTGTGAAATGAAAAAAAAAAAAAAGCTTGCTGATTTAATCTTTTAAATTGTGGAATAATTTATTATACAGCAATACATAATTACTGCAGTACTAATAAGCTGAAAATTTCCCTATGCTATGCTGAAAAATCAGCAGTGTTAAGCAGAAAAAAATAATAAATTTTAGCATTTTCCCCAAGTGGTACCCAATTCTTGGATAAATACTTAGCAATAAAGTCATATAGATGAGTTGAAATGTTGTTTTTTAAATTTCAAACTCATAGGAGGGGGCTTCAAGAAGTTCATGGAAAAAAATCCATTTTCTTTTAATCCCCTTTTCTACTAACGTTTTGAAACTGCTTTGTATATCTAATTACATATACATTGTTTCCATGGGAGGGAGTGTTATGAAAGATTATTCGCAAATATGGCCACAGAAATTCTGCCCATGATCTCTTTGTCATGTTACTTTAGTACCTCCGCACCCCTGCACCCCCAACAATAGGAAGTGAAAACTACTTCTTTCTCAAATCTGAGTTGGCCTTGACTTGCATTGACCAACAGAATGAGGCAGAAATGACCTTGTTAGCTCCAGACTCTGGTCTCAAGAGGCCTTGCCATCTTTGCTGTCACTTTCTTAGAAAGCTAGCCTGAGGGACCACTACTTACGGAAGCCAAACTGGAGGATATGTGACGAGGAGGTGGAATTAACACCAATTACTGGATGGACACGTCAGTCCTCCTCTGGCTTACTGATTTGTACCAAAGACATGTTTACAAAGCCCATCATTCTTTCCCTGTTCTGACACCAAGCGTTCCTCCCACACCACTCTGTATCTAGACTGGCTTCAATAATTCATTGCAATAGCCACACAGAACTCAGAGAGTCAACATTCATGATTAAGGGTTTCACCAGTCAGGATCAGGAAACAGTAAGGACCCAGTCATTGCTCCACACCAACACCTCTCCTCAGGCAGCAGCCAAGTCTCTCTCTGGACCTCAGCCTCTCTGCCACACAGGCCCTTGGCTTTTGCCTCTGTGAGCAAGAAAGCCAACTGCCTATTACTCTGCGTCATATATGCATACTATGAGGTGTTTAATTGTTTCATCATTGTTTCTTTAGCAATGCATAGTTTACCCATCTTTCTAATGCACCAGTACCAGGCTCTTTTGACCCCTCTGTTTGCACAATAGGTTTTGAGGTCAGGGTTGTTTCCATCTTCATGCTCTTGTGAACAGTGTTGCAATGAACATGGGTGTACATACATATATCTATTCATGCTACAACTCTCACTTCTTTAAGGTATATACCTAGCAGGGATACGACTGTATCATATAGAGTTTCAATTCCTTGTTGTTTGAGGGAACAACATATTGTTTTCCACAATGGATTATATATATTTACATACCAATCTCTCCACACCCTCTCCAGCATTCTTTTTTAATTTGGCTATTATCAGTGTAAGGTGATTGATGTTTTGATTTTCATCCTGGATGATTCATAGATTGAGCATTTTTTTATGTTTGTTAGCCATTTGGATGACATCTTTGGTGAACTGTCCTTGTTCTTTGTCCATTTTAAAAGTTGGGTTATTGGTATTTTTCTTGTTGAGGTATTGGAGTTTTATTATAGTTTTCTAGAGATGTTAGAGATTAGTCCCTTATCCACTGTACCATTGCCAAAAAAAAAATTCCCAGTGAATTTATTTTTATTTTTTTGATGAAGTATTGTGATGTGCATAAATGTTTTAGTTTAGTAGGTTTCATTCACTGATTTTGTCTTCTACTGTGTGAGCTTCCTTCATTATATTTGGTAGTATGTCTATACCCTTCACTAAGGCCCTAAGTCTATGTATTTTCTCATTGATGACCTTTATAGCTCTGGGAATTACATTTAGTTCTTTGATCTATGTTCAGTTATTTTTGGTACTCCAGATGAGGTATGATCATATTTCATCCTTCTGCTGATGGAGATGCAATTTTATCAATTTTATGTTTTGTGGCCCTTTTCTAAGACCAGTTGTCTGTGTGTGGATAATTTTCCCCCCTGATTTCTCTAATTCTGTTCCATTGGTCTATGTATCATTGCACCAGCACCAGGCTCATTTGACCCCTCTGTCTGCATAATAGGTTTTGAGGTCAGGTAGTAAGAAGCCTCCTATTTTGTTCTTCTTTTTAAGAAGAGCTTTATCCTAAGTCTCTTGAAAAGATACTAATTCTAGGTCCTGAGCAACAGTTAACACAGTTCTCTCCTATTTTTTGCTTCATTTCCAACAATGAGTGGCATGGAGAGTCTGGATCCTTACTGCACCCTATTTGACAATCATATAGTTTATAGATAACATTGACCCTCATTTAGTCAACAACACATTGCAGAAAGAATACTTATTTGAGGAATTCCAGTCCATCCTATTGACTTTATACTTTCTTTTAAGTAGAAGGCTACCAGATTCTGTCCTGTCTATCTGGAGACTCTTGGCAGTAACCAAGACCTCCAAGGACTTGTAATGCTTTCTTTTTTATTTTCAACCAGGGCACGATGACGGCACTTGGTAAATCATTTTGATGTACTGTTCTGATAAAATTGTGGAGCTAGAACAAAGGACGTAGTGACATTTTTACCAGAACACCAATAAAAGAGGCTAGAGGGTAAAGGGTAACTTATCTAGACTTTAACCCCTCCAGATGAGTGTTATGTTTTGACCCAACAGCCTGTGAGGTCATGTTTGTTTGTTTGTTTTTCCTGAAAGATCAGCATCAGGCGTGGTAAAGACTGATGACCCGCTCCATGCCTGCAGTTACCTTTAATTGGACCAGTAAAGTCAGTTCACTAACTTTGTATCTTCTTTTCACTGCTAATTACATTTTCCAACTCTTCCCCCATTTTTGGCAATATATGTTTGTCCCTCATTGTCTCTATCGAGTGTCTAATGTGCAACTAACATTCTTGAACCTAATCTACAACTCTGGTCCATAGTAACAACAAACAACCAAAAAGAAGTATAATAACTAGATAGTGTGCTCAGGAGGAATCAAAGGGATTTATGTTTTAAAGAGAGAAGAAAGATAAAACTGTGGGAGATAAATCATATTTCTAGTGCTTTAGACTCCAGACTAGCAGCACAAAGACTCTGATCTTTTATTTAAAAAATCCTGCTGCAATAAGTTCAGATGACTTCTAATTAGATAAAGGAAAAAAAGACCAAGGTGACCATCTCACCTTTCTAATTGGGATAATATCTAGAAATGAAAACACTAGCAAGACTGAATAAAAGAAGGCTCACCTTAAAGAAATAAAGAAAAATGTGTTTCGAATTCCCAAACAGGCAGGGGATAGTCATTAGTCTTGGTAAAAATGGAGCTGTAACCCAGGGATACTTATTAAACTTTATACTGAAATCAGTTGAATGTATGGAAATGGCTCTTGTCTCCTAGTGTCATTTGGTGAATCAGTCCCGGAACTGACTGTTTGCAGGAGGACAAAGGAATTATCACTGAATCCTGAAAGGAAAAGGCCTACAGTGTAACACATCTGTATTCTTCTCAAGTAACCAGAGAGTGCAATATGGATGAGGACTCCCCAGGCTTAGGCTTTGGTCAAAGTGGGTAAATGTTAAAATAAATGTTGATCTTTGGGGTTAAAAGGAAACTCAGGAGCTTAATATACAAAACCAGGAAGGGTCCTTGAAGCTTTTAACCTTCCTTTCAGAGTCTAGAAGTCACACATATGAGCCTTTAAGTTTACTCTAAACTCCTCGGTCTGTGATGGACAATGATGCGGTTTCTGTTTTTGCTTGCTAGATTGCCTGTCTGTGTTTATTTGTGGGTTGCAGCTAACTGATCACACACCGTATCTGTTCCATTGCGGTAGACCAGCACTATTTGCTTTGTTATTTTCCTGGAGGTTGTTTGTAAAGTGTTTCCAGACGTCAAACAATTGGGTTATTCTAAGCACTCATGTTTTCTAAGCATTTCGGTCAGCTCCTTCAGAAACTTAGGTTGAAACTCTGATCTGTTGATTTTATAGGTAAAGTATTTAGGTGAAAGGTAGATAGATGATAGATATATAGATAGATGACAGATGGATGGATGGATAGATAGATAATAGACGATAGACATCAAGTTTTGTTTATGAAAGTTTTGAAAATTAATTTTGAGGCTGTAGCCCAGCATGGAAAATAAAGGAGAACAAACACAAAAGAACTTAAAAGGGAGCGAGCCAGAGACGACGAAACCGAGTGAAAGTTTGTTCAAGTGGGTGACTGTAACCTCTGGCAAGAGATCAGACAAACAAGCTCAACCCAAAGTCACTCGAACTTTATTGGACCACACTGTCTCAGGCAATTAGAAAAATATTTGTAAAACATCAGATGAGAAAAAGGATCGTGGAGCCCAATAATGCAAAACAATGTTTATAAGAGAGAAATCATGAAGTAGGAGGAGTAAACACAATCATTCTATCAGCACCTCCTGTCCTTCTAAAGATTGCTTCGCTTACATGTAGAGGACTTCTCTGAGCAGTCAGCGTATTTTTGTCTAGCGTGCTCCTACCCCCAAAGGAGCTGGTGCTAAGGCAAGAAAAGAAAAACTTCTGAGAAATTTTAGGTTTTGAGGAATTTGGAATAATTATAAATTAGATTTCATGGATTATTGATTCTTGTATAGGAAATTGGGATAATAGTGACACCAAAAAAATTACTTTATGTTTTCTATTTGCTCTTCAAGTTTCACTTTGAAAGAAAAATTGACAAAACATAAAGATAGGCCTAAAATTGAGGTTGTAAGCTTATTTGGAAAAGAAATTGCACTGCAACTGCCCCTTCTACCCCAACCCATATGGCTTTCAAAATTCTTCACAGTTGATGTCACCTTAAGAAAGCTCAGTGTGTCATGAAAGCGATTCTTTCCCCAATTCTTACAAACAGCAATGGTAGAGTATCTCACAAAATCAGCAAACATAAAGCCCTGTAGTTAGTGCCAATTTCTATTTTAAAAATACACACAAACAACATATTCATGTTCTGCACCTAATTTAGGTGATGGCTCTATACCCAATCTCTTCTTCCTCCAAATGCTTCCTTTCTCCCAGGCCCAGCTCTCACTGTGAAACTGTCCTTGCTATTCCCAAATCCTTATCTTTACCTAAACATCAAAATGTGTACTTGGTATTGTAAAAAGATCTGGTCACATACTTTTTGTCTCAGTTGACAATAAAAGATAGTACCCAGGTGAAAATAAATCAGGTTAAAGGTCATCTTTCACTTCTGCCATGGACAATCCAGTTTAGCTTTCATCCAATATGATGACCTTCAAATCTGTTCTGCTTCCGGGGAAAAGCAATATATACCTGACCTATGCTTCTCACGATGCCCTCAAGTCAGTGCTGACTCATAGTGATTCGGTGTGGGTTGCTGAGCCTGTAACTGTTTATGGGAGTAAAAAATCCAGTCCCAGCTCCCATGGAGCTACTGGTGGTTTTGAACCGTCGACCCTGGGGATTGTCACCCAATACATAATCATTACATTGCCAAGGCTCCAGTAGGTCTTCCTGGTACTATTTATTTTAGAAGCAACTATCATGAAATTTACACAGAAATATGTCTTTGAAACATGGAGACTCTTCAAAATATTAGGCCACATAAATTCAGATTTTCAGACACACTAATTCTATACTTGGACATTTTTAGCCATCATTATTCCATGAAATCTCATTAGTCTGATTTTGTTAATGTCTCTAAAAGAAAAAGAATAATTATCTTGTGAATATACTACAGAATATATACTGTGATTATAGAAAACCTTGGAAACAAAAAGAAATGACAACATGCCTGTAATGAGAACTACTGGTAAATGATAACAGCTAGGGAAACATCAGCTCCATTACAAGTTAGTATCCATTTGGTTTTTGTATCTATCCATGAGTTACATCTGTGTGCATGTATGAGTGTGTCTCCTGGTTTTTTTTGTTTTGTTTTTCCCCGATTGAAGTGGTTTTAGAAATTGAAATATTTATTAAACTCCCCTAGTCAAAAACAGTGAATGAGAAATGGGAACTTGCATGGGCCTCTGGTCATTCTGTAAGCACTGTTATTGAATCAGTGTTCTTGGGAGAGATTGAAGTGGTAAAAAAAAGAAGAAGAAATTAAGTTAATTTCCCCTGAAGAATGTCGCATGGGGCAATGTTCTGTGGGTGGTCATGTAATGAGGGACTGGTGTCTGTCTATGACACATGCTGTATATGAAAGGAGGCATAGATAAAGGTAACTTGAATTCCATCCTTCTCTGTGTTTATGTGATGCTTATCACCAAGCTAGCTACACACCCAGACTAGAAGCTTTATAACAAGTAAGGTTTCCAACTCCATTCATTTGAAATCAACAGACAATGAACCTGGACAAGTCTTGAGGGGTTACCATGGATAAATGTTTCTGGGTAGGCAGAAATGAAAATGAACTGACTGAAGTGACAATAATTTCCCCGTTTCCAATAATGCAAGCAACTGCTTCAGTTGGACGCCACTAGAAACGAATGTTCTATATTATAAATACACGATAAGTACATTTGCAGGCATCCTGCTCTCTATTCTTCTTTCTGTATATATATTTTTACCTAAACCAGATTTTTAAAAATAAAAATGTAGATATTCACAGGCCTGGTTTATTTTGGAGATTAATAACATACAACATTTTGAAGGAAAATATTTAGCCACTTTTCCTATAGAATGAAGAAAATGCTATAGCAACTCTGTGTTGTGTATTCCTTTAATAAAAAGAAATCTTGAAAGTACATGTGCTCTGTTTGCATGTGTGTATGACTTTTAATAAGGGTGACCCCTAGGGAGTCTCTTCTCCCCTGTCTCATCATGAAATTGACACAATAATGTGTGTTGTTGATTAAGAACAAACCTCACTGTGTCCAATTGGACTTTTTACAAATTTAAATGATAACAATACCGAGACTCTTAGAACATCTGTATTTTCTTTTGGAGAGTCTTTTATTTCCTTCCTCTTTCTAGCCTTCTAACTTCCTTTGTTTTCTTTGAGTCTTGAACTGTAACCAGGACATTCTGGAACATAGATTTATGCATCTTGACCTCAGCTGTGGTTAATCCACCCGAGACAAAGATCAACTTCTGGCAAACACTGGTTCCCTCTCCTTACATCACTGGTGCAAATTCACCTTCTTGTTTGAAATATCTGGACTAGGTGTCATTGGAAAAGAAAACTCAGATAACAGATGTCAGAATTTATTTTGTGATTCTTTTAATGATTTGGGGGAGTAACATTAATGTATGAACACTAGGCAAATGGTGCATCTAATTAACAGACATTAATGTTGTTGTACTTGAAATTCTGAAATGCGACTGAGTCTGAAAAGAATGATGATGAACAGCTTATAGTCCACATGCATAAGCCCTGTTCTTTTTCTACCACCATCTGGCATAGAGACAACTTATTATTATTATTATTATTATTATTATTATTATTATTATTATTCTCTTTGGGTGGGAGAAGACATTAGTATAGATTAATCAAATATACTTGTAGCTAAGATGAATAAAACCTCATTTAATAATAAAGCTTTGTTTGATAAGCGATTACTTTATCAAGACTTTTGTACTGACTGCTAACAAAGAGCAATTTTGATGATTTTCAGCTTTCTTCTTACTGCTGGTAATTTGTCCTTCAGTTACATTTATTGAAATTCCATGATATATAGGAAGAGTTGAAGAGTTCTAAATTTATTAAGGAAAAACTACCCAAGGAAGACTAATAAGTTTCTTGAAGTAAAGTCTTCATTTTTGCAAATAACTTAGTTCAATGGCTAAGAAACAGGATTCTTTTTATAATAGCTCTTCTCCGCACCATTAATCTTCTAACACATTGTTAATATTCCAGAGAAGGATTTAGTATTCAGCATTTCTCTTTGTTACCTAAGCACCAATGAATATTTCTTGGAATTAATGTTCACAAATCACAATAAATAAGAACGACAGTCTTTGCTTTTAGAAAGTATAGTTAGTATTTGTATTATAGAAAGTAATATGGAACCATACAATTTTACAGGAGCAAGCACTTAGAGGTCACTGAACCCAGGGGTACCCAAACCAGAGCATTTATTAAACTTTCCTAGGCAGCAATTAAAAATACAAATCCCCAAAGTCCACATTAGGATTTGGGGGTACAGAAAAAGACTCTCAAAATCAAGTGCAAATTCTGATGACCAGCCATGTGGGGAACAGTGTCCAGGTCAAATCAATCACCATGCAATTGAGAGTTATGCTCTTTCAATGGATTTTTAAACCCCATTACCTTGGGGGAAGTGTTCAATAGCAGATTACTCTACTTCCCTGTACCTCCCCCCAGAGTGTTAGAGAGAGAAACAGACATGCCATCCTAACACTGGATAATGGATAGTAATGAAGATCATCCTGATAGAGGAAATATACCTTTTACATTCTTTCTTGGAATTTTGCATTAAAAATCCAGAGTCTTCTAGTAGGCACCAGAAAAAAATTATAATGTATAATGATCAATGAGATACTATGTGTTTTTAAATGAGATCAGTGGGTCAAGAGAAGACTGAACATTGAAGATTCATAGGAAAATTCCATAAGGGACAGTGAGATCACAATGGTTTTTAAACAAATTGAAATTAAGAAGGGGAAGATGGTATGAGAAACAAGTCATGAATTAGACAAGCAGTAAACAGCATTTAAGGAAAGACTAAACTATCCCAGCATGTCTGTAACCATGGTATACATCCATACCCCTTGACGTTGAAGCAGATGACTTGGACTTTGGTAGTATGCTTGAGGCAGAGCCAGTATAACCTACATGACTGCTATTAAAGGGCTTTCAGTCTTGATTCCAAGGATTCCGAATTTTATTCCAAGTAGAGGTATGGAGAGTGGCAGGAGGAGAGCTCATAAAGTGGAGCTCAGGCTTCACTGACACATCAGAACCACCAAGAAGGCTTTTCCAACACTAATTCACAAGCCTTGTCACAAAACAATTAACCTCTGGAGGTAGTTTTCTGGCATAGGTAAGTTTTTGTGTTTGTTTAATCTCCCAGGTTGATTTTATGTCCAGTCCAGGTTGTGTGTGACCTACTGCTAGAGCTGCAGTTCTCAACCTCGGGGGTTGCAACCTCTTTGGAGGTCAAATGACCCTTTCACAGAGATCCCCTAAGACCATTGGAAAACATATTTCTGATGGTTTTAGGAACTGAGACACCACTCCTCTATCCATCTCCAGGCGGGTCCGCCCACCTACAGATAGGCCCACATATGTGAAGACCCATGCTACACCATGCTTCAAGACAAACTTTCATTTATTTGTCATTAGAAGTGAATATTTCACAATATATAATTACACAGTGTTTTATGTTTGATTACTATGCTTTAATTATGTTCAATTTTTAATGATGAAAATGCACCCTGCATATCAGATATTTATATTATGATTCATTACCGTAGCAAAATTATAGTTATGAAGTAGCAATGAAATAATTTTATGGTTGGGGGTCACCACAACATGAGGCACTGTGTTAAAGAGTCGTGGATTTCGGAAGGTTGAGACGCACTGTGCTAGAGAGAGGGATGCAAGGAGAAAACCCTTTATAGGTTTCCTCCAGCCAGCAGAGCAGAGAGGAGAGTGAGCCACTGGCAGCTGATGGCATTGTACTCTGTTGGAAAACATGCTTTGTGGTAAATCCAAAATTTCCTTTTAAAATAATTTTGTTGAGGCAAAACAGAAGTGTGCTTACTACTTAAAGAAAACTGCAGTGAGTAACAGAGTGGTTGTTAATCTAACAGACAACAAGGTAGTGGTGAGTTGCAAATAAAGAAAGTTTGACAAATTCTGAACCAGTCAGTAGTGAGAGAACTCACTCAATCTCACTACTATTGCATTGATTTTGAATCATAGCAACCCTGGCGGACAGGGTAGAACTGCCTCTGTGGGTTTCTGAGACTCGAAATCATTATGGGAGTAGAAAGCCTCACCTTCCTCCCCAGGAGCAGGCGGGTGCTACATGTCACCACTATACCACCAAGGCTCCTTGTAGTGAGAGGAGAAATCAGTAAACTGGCTGAGAGCAGCTGAGCTGAATGAATGACTCAGACCAGCAAGACCTCCCTTTCTTCCCTTGTCCAGCATTGCCTAGATTCCCATGCCAAATCCCAATGATTACCATCTCGTCAAGCAACAAGTCGAATGAATCTCTCATCTTCCTTGCAAGCAAAAGAAATTTATTAACATAAAACTCATTATGGGGATCATAGTTGAATGTAATTGTGGTTTACCTTTAAATATGAGTCTCTATGCCATTGTATTTATTTATTTATTTTTCGTTTAAAAAGAGTCTCTACTCCCTCATTGTCCAAAGCTATTTTGGCAGTCACTTGACCATCCTAGAGCTGGTTGGACCTCCAGAATGACACTTGTGTACATGGTCCACTCTGGAAATATTGTTCTCCTGGATTTAAAAAAGGGAGCTAGACAAACTATCCTGTACAAAAATATTCCCTCTCTATACTTCTCTTTCATTCTCTTTCTACATATGTTGTTGTTGTTAGTTGTCATTGAGTCAGTAATGACTCATGCCAGCCCTTAGACAACAGAAAAAAATGCTTTCAGGTCCCATGTCATCTTCACAATCATTGGTATACTCAAGTGGCCACTATATATTTTGAGTGTTTTCCTACCTAGGGAAACCATCTTGCAGCATTTTATTGGACAATATTTTGTTGTCATCTGTAAAATTTTCATTGTCTACTTTTTGTAAGTAGATTGCCTGATTTTTCTTTTAGATTTATCTTAATCTGGAAACTGTCTGTCCTTGAACCTAACCCTATGGGTCATCCTGCTTATGCTTGAAATGCCAGTGGTATACCTTCCAATATCACAGCAACACACAAACCACTATGGTATGACAAACTAACAGACAGATGATGTCTTTCCATAGGCCGGTTGATAGATAAATAGTTAGACGTTAGATATATCGATGTAGATAAATAGATAGAGATGATAGACGGAAGTTAAATCAAGGTAAACTTAAAGTAAAATAAATATAAGCATAATCAAACTGTAGCCATCATGTTCAGTAGAACAGTAAATTTCTAGGAATTAGATTCTTACCTATTAGAGCAGATGAGAAAGAAATAAGATTCCTAAAGAGTCCATAAGAAGTTTGGTCTAACATCCCTTTACAGAAGGGTCTCCGGGAGGAGACAAGCCAGTCAGGGTGCGATGTAGCAACAATGAAACATACAACTTTCCTCTAGTTCCTAAATGCTTCCTCCCTTCCCGCTCACCACCACCACCCCACTATCGTGATCCTAATTCTACCTTACAAGTATGGCTACACCAGAGGATGTACACTGATACAGATAGGAACTGGAAATGCAGGGAATCCAGGGCAGATAATCCCTTCAGGACCAGTGGTGTGAGCAGCGATACTGGGAGGGTAGAAAGAGGGTGGGGTGGAAAGGGGGAACCGATTCCAAGGATCTACATGTGACCTCCTCCCTGGGGGATGGACAACAGAAAAGTGGGTGAAGGGAGATGTCGGACAGGGCAAGATATGACAAAATAATAGTTTATAAATTATCAAGGGTTCATGAGAGAGGGGGGAGCTGGGAGGGAGGGTTAAAGATGAGGAACTGATGCCAGGGGCTTAGGAGGAGAGCAAATATTTTGAGAATGATGAAGTCAATGAATGTACAAATGTGCTTTACACAATTGATGTATGTATGGATTGTGATAAGAGTTGTATGAGCCCCTAATAAAACTGTTAAAATTTTTTAAAAAATGAACACCCCCCCAAAAAAAAGAAGTTTGGTCTAAGACAGAAAAAACAGGCAATAGTACTTCAGAGAGGGACATACACTCAAGATTAGAAATGCCCATGCAAGTAAGGAGACCCTTTCCTTGACTGAGAGAAGGATGAAAGAAAGGATTAGCCAAATATGGAAATGTTGGTTGGTAGGTGCCCTTCCATAAAACCTGTGACTCAGATATTAAATATGGCTCAAGAGTTAATTGGGGAAAATATTACCATGTTAAATGTCATGATTTTAAAGGTAATATCTATTAAACACTATGCTTAAGGCACCATACAGGGAACTTTCCATTCTTTGACCCAATTATCTTTTCCCCAGCACATCCATAAAGTAAGGGTGAACATTTGTCCCAGGAGGCAAAGGAAAAGAGGCAGGCCAGGGATGTGATACATTTGTTCAGGGTTTATAAATGCTTAAGCTGGCATTTAAACACAGATCTTAACCACTAGACTATACTGTGAGTATTATAAGTATCTTTGAATAGTCAAAGAGATTGAAGCCAGCTCCAGATGAAGAAAGAGAATAAAATTTCAATTTTTCAAGAGGGCTCTTTTTACTGTCTCATTAAAGTTATGTAATAAAAATATGCTACAACAGATATTTGGAAAACTGCCTGAAGTTATGAAAAACACACTATAAGAATGTGGAGAATCTGAGGTGTTGCAATGATTAGAAATCTGTGTTTTATAAAATGTGTATTCAAACTGGAAATGTTTATTGTTTTTTCATCAATGAACACTTTAAGTTAGTAAATTAAAACACTGGCATGAAATGCTGTTTTAAGCACTTTGCTAAAAAAAAGCTCTTTCAAATATCATGTTTTCTCTGAAAATATATAACTAGTTATGTGGACTCATATATTGATGAAAAACAAACTGATTAAATAATGAAATTCAATCATTTTTATAATCTATATGCCATGTTTTCCAAATGCTTTCACATCTAAGTCTGAAGGAGACTTACATGCACTTAGTAAAATTCTCTATAGTTCTAGAGGACCCAATAAGGAGAAAGCACCTTAGAGCAATAGAAACATAGATTTAGTAGAAAAAATATTTACAATGATAGGAAGGGTCATTAGAAAATTTAATAGAGGTTCTATAGCAACTTTTTTTGCTACAAATGTGGGAAAATAAATATCGGGATGGGGCTTTTTAGTTTAAGCACGTAAGACTATTTCTCAGTTTTAGCTTCAGCTGTATGTTCTGATTTTATTCATCTTGCCTGTATTTTTAAATAATTATTGTAAAATGAGAGTGAAAAAGGAAAAAAGTCTGTGTGTCTCTATCTAGAAGCAATTATCAAGCTACATATATGTCAACTAATCTGCATAGCGATGTCAATGGAAACACACAAAGCTCCAAAATCACTTTTCTCCCCAAGGGTATATTTTCCAGATATTTTTTTCTAGATTATAGGAACATTAAAAACTAAATGAAAGAAAGATGGGAGAAGAGGGGTTTTCTATGAGTCTATTTCACTTCACGATGGATAACCCCAGTTATCTTGTCATCCTTGAGTATATCTATTTATTCTAAAAAGCTAGGTGCTTTTGGAAACACATAAAGTCATACGCCAATTGTACTTACAGTTACATTAATTATGCAAAGTAAAAACTATTACTTAAGTAACATTACCAGTTAATCCTGGTAATTACCTGTACACATCTATAGCACATACAGAAGACAGCTCTGTTTTAAATTGTATTTATGATGAAATTTCGGCAGTCTCTCTCCACCCCTGTCTCCCATAAAAAAATAATAAAATAAAATTAAAAGACACAATTTGGCCTGAGAATAAACTTTCCAGAACACTTTTCAGATTTGGCGGAGTACAGTGTGACAAGCCAAAGATTCAAGGGACTTGCTGAAGCAAATTTGTGTGAGAACGGTATAGAATTCAGCTCGACTTCTTAAATTTGTTTGAAACTTCAGGCAGGAGATATTTTAATAGAGAGTAAAGTTCAAAAATTAGATATGTACACAAGTAAAATCATGCTTTCCCCAAACTAATAATAAAATTATATTTGATAAATAAGGCCTTCCAGAACTCCGTGCTTCCTAAACGTTGGAATGGGAACAAGAACAGAGAAATACTCAGGCCCAGAACCCTTCTCTGGGGAATCATTTCATTGAAATCCTAATCCACCAAGACTATAGAAAGCCTCTGCGTTGCACCCACGTGTGTAATGGACGAGTATTTGATGTTGCATCAGACAGTGACTTTTACGAAAAGAAAGACACATCAGCTCATTATT
>NW_022109768.1:14568593-14586671 GCF_000313985.2 Echinops telfairi | reverse complement strand
CCCATGAATCCTTGATAATTTATAAATTATTATCATTTTGTCATATCTTACACTATCTGACATCTCCCTTCACCCACTTCTCCACTGTCCATTCCCCAGGGAAGAGGCTACATGTAGACCTTGTCATCTGTTCCCCTTTCTCCCTCACCTTCCCTCCACCATCACATTCAGTGGGAAACTTAAACTTTTTTTTGTTTCATTTTGTTTATCGTCCTCTTAACACCTGCTTTAGCTTTTAATTCAAAGTACTTTTCTCTTTCTCATTAAATTTGTTAAAGACATGCAATGCTCTGGCTGCAACTCAGTAGAGTTCACTACATGGTATTCGAAGAAAAAAATTCTTATTAATGAATAGAGACTGAAAAGAGCTCTGGTGGCACAGTGGGTCACGAATTGAATTACTAATCACAAAGTAAGTGGTTGAACCCACCAGTGGTCCACAGGAGGTCAGTGGTCCATGGGTCCACCTACTCTTGTAAAGGTTTGGTCTCTGAACCCCAAAGGTGGCTGTGAGATGGAATTGACTTGATGGCAGTTAGGGTTTTTGTTTAATAGAGATTGACTTATTTTTCAATCTCTGATAATCTGAGTATCGTTGGCCTCTGATCTATTATTATCCTACAAGTTTTGTAGAGTTTCTCAGCTAAAAAAAAAAAAAGAAGAATCTATATTTATTTAAATTAGAAATAGTCTTTGTAATCATGGCAAGAAAGTAAAGCATACCAAACAGCAGATACATTTGGCTGAAAAGGAGTTTAGAAAATTAACATTCACCCCCCAAAACTTGCTTTTAAATGACTGAAAAGACACAAATGCAAACATCACGTAGAGTGAATTACCAACACCGAGTGTCAGTTCTTTCCAGCTGTTTAGGTATGTGGCAATGAAATGACCCATAGACAAGAAAAATACACATGTTGGTTCTGCAATATGCACTAAATAATCTGAAGCAGGGCCAGCCACACAAATTCTAACATGTGTGTGCTCACACAGGGATTCCACGGAAAGGGGGTTAAGAAGGCACAGGGGATAGACTGATCTTCAGGGGAAAGGGAAAGAAAAAACACTGTGGTTTGAAATTCTCCAGATACCAGCAAATGTGGTCCATAAGTTTTGCACAAGGAACAAAAGCCAAATAAAGTCATCTTTGTCCTACTAATAAAGGGACTTGGAAAATTCAGCCATTAAATACATCCTAGGAAGACAAAGAAATCAAGAAAAAGCTCACCTAAGCTGTTAGAATTTTTGCTCTAGCAGTTTCCCCTTACAAATGTCTGTGTTATTTAAGTCTTCAAGAAAACCTCAGGCCAGGCTTAGAGACACTTTTACATAGTCAATTGTGCTGTGTTGTTAGGTGGATAACCAAACGTTGGAGCAGTTCAAATTACTATTTCCAATTCCATAAATGATTCAGTTTTTCAACATTTTGAATGTTGATGTTATTTTTTTTTCCTTTGGGCAAGGTCTGACTTTGTAAAATTAATGTTCAGTATGATGATACTGGAAGAGAGGAAAGAAAATCAGCCAATGAAAACCCCGTGGATCACAATAGTCTGATCTGCAATCAATCATGGAAATGGCTCAGGACCAAGGAGCGTTTCCTTCCATTGTGAAAGAGGTCACCATAAGTGGGGCCAACTTCACTTCACGGCAGCTGACAACAAGGATGATGTCAGGATATAAGTTAGGCTTAAAAGAAGAATCTGTATGTAGTAAAAATGTGGAGCAAAGTCACAGTAAACTCAAAAATTCATTAGACACTTAATAATCATGGCTTCAGTTTTCACATTGCTTCGTAACTCTTAAGGGGTCTCCCAGGAGTATAAATGATTAGCCTGCTTCCCTAAGAAACCAAAGCTTGGTGGTTCAAGTCCACCCAGAAGTGCTTTGAAAGAAAGGCAAGGCAATTGACTTCCCCACAGCCAGCCACGGAAAGCACGAGGGAACCCATTTCTACTCTGACACACCTAGGATCACCTAGGGTCAGAACAGACTTGGAGACGATGTATTTGCCTTTGGTTTTCATAAAAAATTATTTTATAATTTGAGAAGTAAAATGATTATCTCCACTTTACAAATGAAATGACTCATTCCAAGAGCCTACATTGCTGTATTTGCTAGGTGTCATTGACCCGTGGCGATATTATGCACAACAGAATGATGTAGGGCTTGTTTCTGCGCCATCCTCACAATTTTTCCTATGCCTGAGCCCACTGTTGCGGCCATGGTGTCAATCCATCTACTTGAGTGCCTTCCTCCTTTTCGCTGGTCCTCTGCATTACCAAACATGATGTCTTTCTCCAGGGTCTGGTCTCTCCTGACAACATGCTCAAACTATGTAAGAGGAAGTATTGCCTCTTTGTCTCAAAGGAGCACTCTGGCTCTAATTCTTCCCAGAGAGATTGGTTTGTCCTCCTAGCAGTCCATGGTGTTCTCAATATTCTTCTCCAATACCACAATTCAAATGCATTTCATTCTTCTTCGGTCAGGCTTATTCAATGTCCAACTTTCACATGCACATGAAGCTATTGAAAATACTATGACTTATGCCAGGCGCACTGTAGTCCTCAAAGTAACCTCTTTATTTTTCAATACTCTAAAGATAAATTGTGCAGCTGATTTACCTAATTTAACATGTCTTTTTGATCTCTTGTATTCTGCTTCCATGACCATTGATTGTGCATCCAAGCAAGACAAAATCCTTGACAACTTAAACTTTTTCTCCATTCATCATGTTATTTATTGGTCCAGTTGTGGGAATTTGGGTCTTTTTTAGATTGAATTGTAACCCACACTGCAGGCTACAATCCTTATCTTCAGCAGAGATTCAAGTCTTCCTCACTTTTAGCAGACAGGGTTGTGTCATCTGCATATCACAGGTTGT
Source organism: Echinops telfairi (assembly GCF_000313985.2). Lineage (NCBI taxonomy): Eukaryota > Metazoa > Chordata > Mammalia > Afrosoricida > Tenrecidae > Echinops > Echinops telfairi. The sequence continues at coordinate 14,583,787 of NW_022109768.1, read as the reverse complement.
TAATAAGCCTTCCTCTAATCCCAGCGCCACGTTCTCCTTCATAAATTCCAGTTTCTCACAAACTGAGTGCATAAGCAAAGGTGGTGAAGAAAGCAGATGGTGCCTGGCTATTAAAAGCTATAGCGCCTGGGGTCTTAAAAGCTTGAAGCCAAACAAACAGCCATCTAGCAGGGAATCAACAAAGCTCACATGGAAGAAGCACACCAACCAGCCTGTGTGATCATTAGGTGTCAATGAGTATAGGCATTGGAAGCTCAAAAATTAATGATGACATCAAGGTGAAGGAGATGGGAAAAAAGTAGAGGCCCAGAGCCAGTCTGGGGATAATTGGACATTCCCACACAGAGGGGCTGCACAGAAGAGAAGATACATACAGAGGGCAGTTGAGCACCGACAAAAAACTTTCCTCCCACCACCACTATGATCTCAGTCCTACCTCGAAAGTCCTGATAGACTGGTGTACATACACCAGTACAGATGAGAGCTTTCAATATACAGAATTCAGAATAGACAGACCCCCTTAGAAGAAGTAATGGGAGTAACATTGGGAGTAATGATTCCAGGAGGGTAGGGAATGGGAAGTGGGGAAAGAGGGAATGGATAGAAATGATGGTGGAATAACCACGCTTGAGGGGGACAAATACCAGGATAGTAGGTAAAGGGATAGTATGGGCAATGTAAGATATGTATAAATAATAATAGCAATACATAATATATAAAGGATTCGTGGGGTGGGAGAAAGAGGAAATAAAGAGGAGCTGATATCAAAGGGCTCAGGAAGAAAGATAATGTTTTGAAATTGTTGATGCCAACATTCGTACATGTCTCCTTGATATAATGGATGTATGGATTGCTATAATATATGTAGGAGCCCCTCATAAAGTGATTTATGAATTTAAAAAATCCAGCTTCTCTGATGATCTGCTCAGCACACAGATTGAACAAGTATGGTGAGAAGATACAAGCCTGATGAACAACTTTCCTGATTTTAAACCATACAGTATTCCCTTGTTCCGTTCACACAACTGCCTCTTGATCCATATACAAGGTCCTCATGAGCACAATGAAGTGTTCTGGGATTTCCAGCCTTCTCAAACCTAGCTGTAGCTTGTTATGATCCCCACAGTTGAATGCTTTGGCATTGTCAATAATACATGCGTAAACTTCTTTCTGGTATTCTCTACTTTGAGCCAGGTTCCATCTGACATCGTTAAAGATATCCTTTGTTCCACTTCTTTTAAATCTGGCCTGAATCTCTGCTGCAACCATTGTTGAATCATCTTCAGCAAAATTTTACATGCATGTGATATTAATTATATTGTTCTTGAAGTTGGCATTTTGTTGGGTCACCATTCTTTGGAATGGGCACAAATATGGATCTCTTGTGATCAGTTGGCCAAGCAGCTGTCTTTCAAAGTTCCTGGCATAGGTGAGTAAGTGCTTCCAGTGCTTCATCAGCTTGTTGAAACATTTTAATTTATATTCCATCAATTCCTGGAGCCTTGTTTTTGCCTAATGCTGTCAGTGCAGTTTGAACTTCTTATTTCAGCACCGTTGGTTCTGACTCATAAGACCACCTCCTGAAATGGTGGAATGTCCACTAGTTCTCTCTAATTTAGTGACTCCATGTGTTCTTTTGATCTTCTTTTGATGCTTCTTGCATCATTTAATATTTTGCCCAAAGAATCTTTCAAGATGGCAACTCATGGCTTGAAATTTTTTCGTGAATTTTAGATTAAATATACTGAGCACATTCTTCCCTTTTGGATGTTTAGTTTTAGTTCTTTGAACATTTCATTATAATATTTATTTTGCCTTTTCGAGATGCCTGTTGAAATTTTCTATTCAGATCCTTGACTTTATCATGTCTTCCATTTGCTTTAGCTAGTCTGTGATTAAGAGCAAGCTTCAGAGTCTCTTCTGAGACCCACTTTGATCTTTTCTTTCTTTCCTGTACTTTTAATGGGTTTTTGCTTTCTTCATGAATGAGGGTCTCCATGTCCTCCCACAGCTGAGTAGGTCTTCTGTTATTGGTGTTCAATGTAGCAAATATGTTCTTAAAATGCTCTCAAAGTTCACATGGGATAGACTCAAGGTCATATTTTGGTTCTCTTGAACTTGTTTTAATTTTCTTCAGCTTTATCCTGAACAGACATATGAGCAATTGATGATCTGTTTCATTGTCAGTCCCTGGCCTAGTTTTAGCTGCTGAGATTGAATTTCTCCATGGTCTCTTCCCATAGAAGTAGTCAAAGTGATTTCTATGTATTCCCTCTGTAGAAGTCCATGTGTACAATCAAGTCACCTTTTGTGTTGTTGCAAAATTCTGTCATGCAATTTCAACCTTCTTTTCTATCACCAGGTCCATATTTTCCAGCTACTATTCTTTCTCTTTGTTTCCAGCTTTTTCATTCCAATTGACAATAATTATCAATACATCTTGATTGCACATCTGATCAATTTCTGACAAATTGTTGGTCGAATTCCTTAATTTCCTCATCACCACCTTCTGTGGTTGAAGCATAACTTTTAATAATACATTTATTGATTAGACTTCCTTGAAGGTAGATAGATATCCTCCTGTCACAGACAGCATTATACCCATAGATCATGAAATGGTCTTGTTGACAAAGAGCCAATGCCATTACTCTTGAATTTGTCATTACTGGCATAGTAGACCATATGAATGTCTGATTCAAAATGGCCAATGCCAGTCCATTTCAGCTCACTAATGCCTAGGATATCAATCTTTATGGGTTCCATTTAAGTTTTGATAATTCTTAATTGTCTTGGATTCATACTTCACACATTCCAAATTGCAATCCTTAGCCAATTTTTGCACACCAGTGAATGAAAATCCCAAAGGTTTCACTCCCACAGGCTTTACCTGACTCATATCATCATGGATGACTCCACTCCAAGAAACTTACTCCTCCTCAATTACATTTCAAGTGCCCTCCAACTTGAGGGGCTGAGGTAGTTAGTTTATTGTGCCAACCTGGCCGATAAACACATGTGGGATTAATTGAAGGGTAGAGCGATAAATGGCTCAGTGAACCTCACCTTTCTAGTTCTCGGGTCTCTGGCTTTGCGATGGTTGGACTAGGGTGCAGCTGCCTTAGCCAATTCCCTGCTTCAGCTGGCAAGGTTCACTTCCTGTAAGATATCCCCGAGGAAAAGCCGCACGGACCCCGATGCAGCCCTGGGTGCTGGAACAGCCGTGTGGAAACCCCTACCAGTGCTGAGATGCTTACACATTCACTGATTCGGCTTTCCTCCTGCAGTCAGTGTCATTGCGTCTGTTTTGTGAGATAGAGGAGGACTTTGTGGATTGGTGTGGGACATATGGGCTAATGTTGGACTTGTGGGCTTGGGCAGCACTGGGTTGGGATGTTTTCTTGTTGTGCACTTAACCTTTATACAAAGCTCTCTCTTCTACATGAGTTTCTGTGGATTTGTTTCTCTAATGTACCCAGACTAACACAGGGGTCTATCTTCCTGCACTAGCTCAACAATGTTCTGCTTCTCCTCTTAGCCCATCGTTATCTGACAATGTTTCAAAGTTGTGCGTAAGGTTCTCAGCGGCCCCTTTCTCTGAAGTGGGGAGCCGAGTCCTTCTTCATTGTCTGTTCTCAGGCTGGATGCTCCTCTGAAGCCTCATCACTAAGGGTGACCCTGCTGATACCAGTGACATAGGTTTCAGCATCACAGCAACACCCAAGCCATCACAGTATGACAAACAGATTTTACTATCTTCTCTCAGATTTCTTTTGCAATTGCCCTGTGGCTAAGTGTTTGAGATGTGAACTGGAGCCATGGATCCTGAGGTGCACTCTGCCAGGCCTCTGACCTACCTACCCTGATCACATGAAAACACTACAAAGTATATTCCTACCACCAGGGAAAGTGAAGGAGCATTGTTACAAAATAATAGAAACACCTATGGAGCAAAAATCCCATGTTGTGAAGCTCTTGTTTGCTGAATTATCCTCCATCTAAGCTTACCAACTTCTGGGTGTCTTGTTTCCTTCTCTTTAACCCTTTCCCAAAGCATTTGGTGCTCTGTGACTTTACGCCACAAAAAACACCAATTTTGGCATCCTCAAGGGACTCAAATTGTGATCCTTTTCAATGTTCTTAGAACTTTGGGAACAAATGATGTCTTAAGGGACAAGATCAGGGCTATAGAGTAGATAGGGCTTCCCAACAAATTTCCCATAGGACAGCTCTTGCTATTCTGCAAGACTGAGCAAGGTCCTTTACCATAATATGGGGTGGGTGTGGGTGGGGGGAAGGGATTCCTTGGTGAAATTTTCCTGGATTTTTTTTCTCACCGATGCAGTTTTCAATTTTCTTCAAACTTCTACATAATAAGCCTCTGTGGTAGTACTGTGTCATTTGAGAAAATCTATCAAGATTACCCCTTTGGAGCCCAAAAGGCACTAGCCACAACTTTCTTAGCTCACCTCTCTGCCTTGAATTCAAGTGATGCAACAGAGCCCTCTCAGAGGTCACCTTTGATTCAAACTTGCTCTCTGAATCCTACTAGTAAACCCAAGACTCACCTCTGGTTACAATTCATTTCATAAAATCATCTTGATTAGCTTTGGCTGTACTTAAAAAACCAGTGGAAAGAGTGGCCCTTTGAGTTGATCTTTGCCCCGTACTTAAGGAATCCAGTGAACTGAAAGCTGGCTGAGGCCAAGATATTTCCTTAAAATGAACAATGCTGAACCATGTGAGATCTCAACTTCAGTAGCTATTGCACTGGTAATTGCAGTGGCAATTCTATGGCTTCTTCATCAATTTCTTGACATCAGTCACAGGTTGTTCATTCATCGCAGTTGACAGTCTTCCCTTTCTTGGCTCACCATGGATATCGTCCCAACATTCCTTAAAGGACTGTATTCATCTCAAAACGTGTTGTTTTATATGTGGAATCATGTCCATTAGGTTTAACTCAACATTTAAATAATTTGAGAACATGTCCACTTTGAACAGTTTAGTATTACCCCTGACCTCAATTTTTTTTCCATGACACAAAAGGTATCTTTTTTTTCTTTAAGGCATTTTAATGAGACCAAGAGAATGTGTCCGCAGCCATCTTTGATTGCAGAGATATATTTATACATGTTTTGTTTGGAATAAACTCATATATATCTATATGTGTGTGTGTGTGTGTGTGTGTGTGTATGATTAGATCCCAGATGGAACAGTGGAATAATATTGTGCTGTTACCTGCAAGGTTGGAGGTTCAAATCCACCAGCCACTCTGCAGGAAGAAGATGAAATTCTGTTCCTATAAAGATTTAGTCTCAGAAACCCTACGGAGCAGCTCCCCCCTCCTACAGAAACACTATGAATCAGAATGAACATCACAGTGTTTATTTATTTTCAATGTATGAACTTGAGCTCTATCATTTGACTTACTCTTGTACAGTTTCTGGTTCCAAGCTCTTCATGGACTACAGTGAGGCCCTTTGAAGCTGTAAGAACCTATATGAGTTGGTGCTGCTTATAGCCTAGCCAGAGAAATAGACTGAGGCCAGGAGAATCCATCTGCCACACACGTGGAAGGTTATGGGGAAGGCAAGACAGAAAGGATGAATCTGAAACAAGGAGAAGAAATTTTACTTTGGGTGTCATCAGGGGCAGACTCCTGAATGTGCATTCCAAATCTGCCCCTTCTTAGCGCAATACATTTGTGCAAGGAGTTTACTCTCTCTCTGCCTAAAAAGGAATTCCTCTTGTAGTGACTTCATAACGATGCAGTAAAAATTAAATGGGCCATTATGTGTAAAACATGTATAAATAGTTTGAACTTGTTAAGTGCTAGCTGTTATAATACCTTTTATTTCCTCTACCATTCATTCTTTTCAATCCCTATAAAAGAACGACGGTGTCCTTTAATGCTTTAAAATATGTTTCTTTCACTTTTATACTAAAGTTAGCATCTAAAGCAGTATCAATGCTACTTGATGGTAAATAATAAGAAACTAATTGGATATTTAAAGTCATTAAAATGTTAATTGCCAACTATTTTGAATCCTTCTGAAAAGAGAAGTAAAAAAGTAAATGAAAATCCTTCAGAAATCTATAAATATAAATACATTTATCATAAAAATGAACGAAATCTGTAAGAATTTAAAATAGAAACAAACACATCTGAAATCTAAAAGAAACCCCAAAACTTACATGCTACTTTCAGAAACATTTGCACATAAAAGGCTGCTTTCACAAAATAGGTTTTACTCAGAAAAATGAAACATAGAAAGTCAAATGTTCATACTTTGACATATATTTCTGTTTTAGAGATTAGTATATTTTTATTTCTCTTGTAGTTCCTAGTGGACCATAATAGAAATACCGTAAGTGGGTGGTTTTCCAGAAGAGAACTATGTTTTATCATAATCCAGAAGGCTAAAAGTCCAAATCCTGGGTGAGGTTCCTGGAGGGGTCCATCCTTATCTGTTTCAGCTTCTAGTAGCTGCCAGCTCGCACCGGCCTCCCTCGGCGCAGAGATGCATCTGTTTCTGTCATCTGTCGTCCGCTGGCCCCCGTGGACCTCCGTGTCTACTCTGCTCTTTTCATCATTCAAAAGTGAATGTTTTCTGGGAAGTAAAACTGGTGAGTCATGCATTTGGATATTTGACTAAAGAGATTTGTGATCATTAAAGTCTTTGGACATGAGAAATGGATGCACTCTCAAGCTATGGTCAAGGTTAGAAATGAAACTGCTTGACATAGCTTATGTAGTTTGGTATGAGAAGAAATGTCCTACATTGTGTAGAAAGGAGGCAGGTTGTCATTCGCTATCTCAAGAGGTGAGAGCCCATTCATTCAAATGAAATCCAGTACTGCAGCCCCTTGTCTCATTCTGAATTCAATATGTGGCTCCATTTTCCTGTTCTGGGTATTTTAACTCTTTCTTCTCCTTGTCCTATATAAATATAAAGAATTCTGTTTCCAATAATGCTCCTGGAGGTAGCTTCAGCCTCTGTGCTTTCCGCATCGTCCTTCCATCTATTCCTGCCCTCCCCCATAAAATCAATGTCAATTCACCACCCTTTTCAATCTTGCTGCTACAGTTTCTTCAGCAATGCTGTCAGGGTTTTATGGTTTGTTTGCATCTAAGGTATGTAATGCTACACTATTCATTGTGGTTGCCAAACAATGATGTGTCATTAACTCCCAAGGGAATCCCTACATTCCCAAACATACTCATTCTCGACATCTGTCTTCATTGCCGATCTGCCGTTGATAAACAACAGCTGTTGGCCATACTTAGTTAGTATCATACTGTCTGCCACAATCATTCTACCCTAAGAAATCTCAGGCTTCCTACAGGGCGATATCATGGTCAGTGATGCTGACCCAGTCAGCAGGATCCGTCTATGAGCGGGGTAATTTCCCTGGAGCTCTGGTTACTATTCCCAGGAATGCCATCCCCCAGAGACAGGCTGCTTCACCAAGAAGACAGCACTCTGTGAAATCTTGATTTAATCACTCTTGCCTGGAGCACTCATAAAAGTTCATAGCTGTTCTCCCAATAACTATCTATGGTCTGGACCCAAGCAAGCCAATCTCAAATGTTTTGCTTCATAGACAGTACCCACCACCAACTCCCTTCTTAGCAATTACTGTTTCAAGCAAGCACATCTATTAGTTTATTAATTCTTACTCACCTTGCCTCATGTCTACTTTTGATCACAACTGACTTTCCAATGTATTAGTCTCTCCTCCATTTCTGGCTCACTTGCCCCAGTCTAGCCATCCTTCAACGTCAATCTCATGACCCAGGACCTTCAATGGTAGTTGCTCACAAGTGGCCACCCTTTTGAGATTGACCTTTTCCCCAAGTTTCTTTAGAATTTTCTTGTTCTACCATAATTGGACTCCTTACATTTCTTGTATGTACTTTAATATTTTCGAGTTAGAAGGGTCATAAATGATCTGTCTGCTTTTTTCCCCATACAACCGATTTATTTGGGCTCAGAGACTTTTCTCAGAGCCAAACCTTACTTTCTCTGGAACAGAAGAAATCTACGGCTCTGTTCTTCCACAGCGGCATCTTGTAAATGACGACTCTATCGCTAATCTTCCCAAAGTGCAGAGAATTAAGAACTGACGTCTGCACCCTAGATGAAAGAAGGCTTAGGAAGACTTGGAAAAAGAATGAGATCATGAGTCCTTCTTACGTCAGGAAGAAAGCAACTAGGAATTTCTTATTATTTCAGAAAAATCTTTACATATTGGTGATGCATGTTTGTGTATAGTCTGAGATTTCCGAGTTCTACTCTAACAAAAACATGAGTGGTTTAAAAGAACAGAAATTCATTTTCTCTAAGTTTCTTGTCTGGAAGTACAAATCAGAGTCTTGGCTGAATCGACTCATTCCTTGGCAGTTCTCACATGGTATATGTGTCCCCTTTGTCTGCACATCTTTGTATCTAATGTGTCCTTTTAAAAATCAGACATGATTAGCTTTAGAAACCATCCTACTGGCTCTCACTGCCACCAAGTCAATGCTGACTCATAGCGACCCCTTGTGGGTTTCTGAGACTTTCTCTCAAAAAGGTGTTAGTGGTTTTGAACTGCCAACCATTCAGATCACAGCCCAATGCATAACCACAATACCACCAGGGCTCCATCCTACTAGTATATGAGCTAATTAACACAAAGTCCTAGTTCCAAACAGTGCTATACCCACAGATAAAGGTTAGGATTCTAACATATGTTTTAGGGGAGCATGGGTCAATTAATCATACACACACATAGGAGGAGACCTTAGGAAGTTTGTAGAAAAATTCCATGATCTTTTCGATCCATTTTATTCGTGAACCTTTTGAAGTCTCCTTGTGTGTCTCTGTGTGCATGTGTGTTCTGTACTTCGTTGTGTATTTCTTGAGTAATATATCTATTCGTATCATTGTTGTTTCCTTTCACCATACTTATTCCATCTATAGTCTGAGAAACTGGACAATATGAAGAATAGGAGTAAGGCTTATTAACAACCTGTGATATGCAGATGACATAGCCATGCTGAAAGCAAGGGGCACTGTTGAGGGGCAAGGGGCAAGATTGAGGACTGTTGCCTTCAGTATGGACTGCAACTCCGTGTAAAGAAAACAAAACGTTTGCGAGCTGGACCAAAAGGCAACATCACAATAAGCAGAGAATAGTTCATTTCGTTTGGATGGATCCACAATCAATGTTCATGAAAGCAGCAGCCGAGAAATCAAACCACATAGTGCGTGGGGCAAATCTGCTGCTCAGGATGGCAAATGTTGAAGAGCACAGTGGTGGACCAAGGTGTGTATTCTCAATCCTTTCACATGCAGGTGAAAGTTAGACCGTACTTAAGGTAGACCACAGAAGAATTTATACATTTGAAAGATGATGTTCACAAGAAATACTGAAAATATCATGGACTGACAGAAGAACAAATACATCTGTCCTGGTAGAAGTACATCCAGAATACCTCTTAGAAGCAAGGATGGTGAGACGATTTCTTATGTACTTTGGACACATTATCAGTAGAGACCAGGTCCTGGGAAGGAGCATCGTGCTTAGTAGAGTGGAGGGTCACCAAAAAGGGGGAAGACCTTCAATAAGATGGATTCATGCAATGGTGGCAACAATGGGCTCAAACACAACAATTGTGAGGATGGTACTGGCCCAGCCGTGTGTGGCTGTTGTGCATTGGGTTTCTACGGTCAGAACCACCTTGACAGCGCCTGATCACAACAACAACAACAGCTGGAGCATCCAGCTTCGGGTGCTCAGGGCAGGCATCTGATAATAGTTGGTTCTCCAGGATAGTGAATTTCAGCTGTTTCTTGGGAAACTTCCCAAGTAGCCATGCAAATCTTAAAATAGTAAAATGTGTTTTTAAAACAATGGCCTTAAATCCATTATACCTTTCTCTGATACCTCTTTCATACCTGGGAGTGTTGTAACTATTGTTTTACTCCCTCCGTACAATGTCTGCTTTAATTCTTTGTGCATGCAACAAGACAAAAAACCTCTGTCTTGAAGGTTCCTGCTTTCCCAGAGAACGGCTGGTTTAAGAGGCATCTGAACAGCCATGCCTCCCTGGGATCTTTTGAAATGGACCTGATGTTCTGCTGACAAGAGGATTCACATGGTCCACTTATTCACGTGGTCCATAGACAGCTATTGTCTGAAGACTAAAAGTTTAAAGGTTGTCTCCCATGGCTATATCAGAGTTATTGAAAGAAAATAATGCGGTAGCTTTCAGCTCGGACCTGTCTGGAGACATCGTGACCATTTCTCACTCCCAGGACCCTTCATCTTTCCTCTCTCCCCTTGCAGTCTGCACCTGTTGGTCTTCTCTGTACACTCTTGACCTTGCCGAGGCAGCGTCTGCCCTGGTGGCACTCCCAGCTAAGACTCATTTATTCTCCTGTCAGGCCTAGCCTTCTCCCAGGCTAAAACACACTAAATGCTTTGAATGAAGTGAGAAACATAAACTGTTTATGGCTCAGCCACAAACAGCAAGATAAGACCTGTCCTGAGACCAGGTGATCTTCAGAACCAAAGGGGAAAATAAAAATCTAGTGTCCACCCCTCTCTAAGAAAATATGCATAAGGAGACATTCCTCTTCTAAAATACCAAAGGGGTAGAAATGGATAGTTGGAGAAATTTGATAGGCATGAGAAAACACTTTCCTGGCCCCTCTGACCTCTAATGGTCTGGTCCCTTCAAAGCCCAGGAAGTGGTGTGACTCCTGCCAACTGTCGCTTGTCCATGGTGATTGGACCAGTGGAAGCATGGCTAATAGAGGGCTTTTGTGAATTCTCAAGCCTCACTTTAATCATCAATTTCATCCTGCCTCCCCACCAAACTTTTTACCAGAGCTCCTAAATGGCCTGATTGGAGTTCCATTTTCCCATCCACTCTGAGGTGCTAACGGAGCAGGGAAAGCCGGCAAAGAAGGAGCTCAGGTCGCAGGATGGCAGTGAATGGAGGAAAAGAAACAGTTCGTTATAAAGTCCTGGCAGGAAAGAGATTTTGTTTCTTGGGAAATTCTGTGACAACTGCCTGAAGCCTCTTATCATGTCAAGATGTACGTGTATGTTTTAATCTAGCCTGTATACAGCTCAGTACAACCCAAGAGTTTGCTTGTGAGCAGCGCATAATTCTCATACTCTTAAAATGCAATGCGATGATTCCCTGGATATAGCCACGGCTTATTGATGGCAAAGTAGATGTATACTTGGATTGGATGGTGTCTCCCAAAAATACCTGTTGGAGTCCAGACCCTGTGGATGTGATCCTGTATGGAAGTAGGGTTTTCATTATTATGTTAATGAGGACTTATCAGCATAGGTGTGTCCTAAATTTAACCTCATCTGAGCTGTGAAATAGCAGATGGAAGCAGAGACAAGTAAACACAGACAACGGGAAACAAAGGGACGCCTGGTGGTCGGTGATGGCCAAGGAACCAACGCTGAGACAAGCATTCTCTTCCCGAGTCAGCAGAGTGGCTTCCTTCCTCCATAACTAGTGCCTGAATTCATACTTGTAGCCCCCCCAAAGTGGAAAACAAACAAACAAACAAAAACCAACTTCGGTTCTTTAAAGCTGCCCGCTGTGGTATTTCTAGTGCTGCGGATATAAGACAGGGAGACAAGCAGGTTAAGCAGAATCTAAACTGAGCTCCAGGGGAAAGGGCGGCTGTGATCTCTCTTTGGTTTTGGCGTTTGCCAGGGCGGCTCCTGAACCATTGGGTTCAGTGCCTGAAACTGCTCAAAATCAGCCCAACAAACCCTTTGCACACATGACAGAGTTGTAGATTCTTCAGGTATTATTGCAGCGAGGCCCTCTGTGATCAGTCATACAAACCCTTTCCTAGCCTCCTTAATTGTAGGTCCAAAGTGAGTTTCGTGTTCACCTTGGTTGGAAAGATTGTTTTCTTCTCTCGCAGTTGCTTCTCCTTACGCTTGAGGAAAGTCTGACTTTGTGGGGGACTGCACCATGTCACATTAGTCACGGCATCATTTTTCAGCTGTTGAAAAACACCCTTCCACCTGCAAAAATAAAATCAATATCAGTCCCCATGTATTTTTATATCATGTCTTAAGAAAAAGAATCCACCATTCAAACTTACTGGCTATCACTTTATCCAGTGGCAGAAACATGATCCCACAACTAAAGGGACATCGTACTTCCTTCCTAGGAGAGTGAGATTTAAGGAGATAGCAGATGAATGGAAACACATCAGAGAAATGCAATTCTTGGGCACCTTTCCCAAAGAGTATTGCCACTTTTAAGTACAATCCTGCAAATAAAGATATTTAACTATATCCGTTTGTTGTTTTATGCACTACCTATTTTACAATAAAAGGATCTAAAGTAGCAACACTTCTTTTGCCTTTTTAGGATTACTTAGAATTAATTTAATATGGTGGGATTTGGAGAGATAGAAAGCCTTCCTCGGCATCTATATTTTTCCCCAGGTATAAATTAATCCTAATGATGATATTATCATTAGAGGTAGGTTGCCTATGTCACCCTGGGGGGTAGGGGAGTGGGGAATGGCTAGATATGCCAAACCTAGTTTTGGCACATTTAGAAAAAATATTGGAATGTAATCTTAACCTTCTGGTGAACAGAAACCTTTCATTGTTCAATGCACAGACAAAGGTGGGTAAAAGAACTATGAAATTCCATAACACCAATATTCCTAAGTATGAAAACTAGGTTAGAAGAAATAGACTGTGCATATTTTAGGCAGCCTGTGGTCATTCTGGTTAAAAGTTCAGAACCCAACCATCAGGTTTTTACCAAGTTCACAACACATTTTCAAGGTCGATTTCTTTTGAAAATACACAAAAGTCTTGTCTTTAGATATTTTAGTTCATTGAGCCCAACAAGAACAACTTAAAAATTTTTAATTCCACAGCAAACCAAATCCAGATTTAAACCAGTTTTTTTGTAATCATTTCCACAAGATAATTTTGGGGAATTAAATCAGGCTTTCTTTAGGGTGTTTAAAACTACTATTATAGGGTTTGTTATTTCTTTAAAATTTTAATTTTTTATTGTGTATTAGATGGAGATTTATAGAGTAGATCATCGGTTTTCTGATCAACCAGTTCATACATATCTTGTGTCAATTCATTTATTGCAATCTTGAGTTGAGTCTCCTCTTGACTCTCCCCTGGGATACTTTTTTTTTTCTTTTCTTTTTTTACAGTACAACCCTCCTTGGCTGGACAAAGGTTTTAGGACATTCCCAATACCCAAGGTTGTGTTTTGGCTCTCTTGAACTTTTTAATTTTTGTCAGCTTCAATCTGAATTTGCATGTGAGCAGTTGATGATCTGTTTCCCAGTAAGCCCAGCTTTGTTTTGAATGCTGAATCTGTTTGAACCCTGTGGATCCATCTGGTGAAGTCTGTGTGTATGGTCACTACATATGTTGTTTAAAAAAAATGGTATTTGCGATGAGGAAGTCATTGGTTTTTCAAGATTCTATCATACAATGGTCCCTAGCTTCATTTCTTTCACCAAGGTCATATTTCCAACTAATATTCCCTTCTATTTGTTTCCGACTTTTAGATTCCAGTACCCAATAATTAGCAATGTATCTTGATTGCACGTTTGATCAAATTCATGCTAAGTTGGATAAATTTGTCAGTGTTTTCACCATTAAATTTAGTAGTTGATGCATAAATTTAAATAATAGTTTATTAACTGGATGTCCTGTAGTCATACAGATATTATCCGAACAGCCAGCATTGTACTTCAAGAGACAAGGACTGTGCTGCCATTCCTTGGGAATGTGTTATACCCAGCAGAGCAAACCATAAGAATATCTGTTTCAAAATGGCAAATGCCAGTTCATTTCAGTTTGCTAATGCCTTTTTAAATTATTTCCATTTTTTACTAGATTCATACTTTCAATTTTAATTTTTTCCAACAGTTTTATTGGCATATAATTCACATATCATATAATTCAATAGTTCAATCACATCAGGAAAAGTTGTACAATTATCACAACAATCAGCTTTGGAATATTTTCCTCAATTTTTAATGCTCAACAAACTACAGTAGTACCATTTGAAACATTGGTAGTTGTCATGATTAATAAATATTAGTGTAAGTTACCGCTATTACAAAATTTTTATCATGAAACTTGTGTTAGATAAAAATAAAATAAAGTAACTACAACAAGCACAAAAACAACCTTTAATAAGGTCATATGCACATTGTTCCTTTTTCCGATCCTCTTCAATCCAGTTTCAGAAATATGTCAAGCCTCAAAAGAACATCTCTATAAATCAATTTAAGAATACTATAATGAAATTGTTCTCTTTTAAAAACTCTGCTTTGTACTTTATTTTTTTAACAATTGTACATTTAAAAGGGGAGGAGGGAGGTTGTAAGTCTTTTTATTAAACTATTCAATGAATTGGAAGCCAGAAAATTTCAGGTTTTATAGTAATTAAAACCAGACAAATTTGTTTCTACAAAAGCAAGGACAGAGCTGAATAAATTAGATGATGAGAACTCAAAAAGTGTCCAAGATTTAATTTTAAAACTCTGTAAATGCCTTTGAAATTACTTGTAGGAAAAATCTTTTAATCAAATTCCTTTGGTAATTGAATAATATTATATTATGTACTAGAATGGAATGAAATTGAAAAGACCTATGATTTTGAAGAACCCATTTGGCAAAACTTTAAAAGGAATTATGAATAGATCATTTATTTTATGAGTGCTTTGCCTTGTAAAATATTTGAAGAAAAGAGAAACTCAAAATTGAGACAAAAGACAATATTCATGTTAATATTTGAGCTGATAGACTTACACATTTAATAAAAATTAGAATTGAGAACATCCTATGTTCAGTATCATTTTGGGGGGGGGGGCGGTGCCTTGCTAGATACCTCAATGCCTGTCAATAGACTAGTTTCAGTGTCCATCGTGAGCTTTGTGCTCTTTTAGCATCTGTCCACATGGGACCAATTTGACAATGGCAATTGGAGAGATTAAGTAGGAAATGTTGGGGCCAGGTAACTTTCTTTTTTAAAAACCATTTTATTAGGGGCTCATACAATTCTTATCACAATCTATACACACATCAATTGTGTAAAGCACATTTGTATATTCATTGCCCTCATCATTCTCAAAACATTTGCTCTCCACCTAAGCCCCTGGCATCAG
>NW_022109768.1:14567192-14568493 GCF_000313985.2 Echinops telfairi | reverse complement strand
CTCGTCTCCTCCCCGAGACCCTTCTGTAAGGGGATGTCCAGTGGCCTACAAATGGGCTTTGGGTCTCCACTGTGCACTCTCCCCCTCATTCACAATGATATGATTTTTTGTTCTGATGATGCCTGATACCTTATCCCTTCGACACCTTGTGATCGCACAGGCTGGTGTGCTTCTTCCATGTGGGATTTGTTGCTTCTGAGCTAGATGGGACCGGTAACTTTCTGTTAAGTGGAAGGATAGACCACGGAAATGATGGGAGAATGGATGCGCAAACAGAAGAACGTAATCAGTCACTGAGTTGCACATTTAGAAATTATTGAATGGCTTTGTTTTCTGCTGTATGTACTCTCACCATCAACAACTAAAATTGAAATAAGTCACAAAAAATAAATGAAAGTACCGCAACTGCAGTGAAGAATAAATGTTCCATAATTTCAAATGGCTTCAGTATGTAATGTAACTTTGATGAAGATTCTTAGTGATTTTCTCAAAAATTAAAAAGACATCATATTGAAATAATAAAAAATCATTCCTCAGAAAAATATCCATGAATGAGTATTACAGAAAAATATTCTATTTGTTATTTTCTTCATGTTCGGATCACCAGTATAGATCATTTTAATATTTTGTTTTAATCCTCATAACTATGTTATCGTTTCTTTAGAAATAATTTTATTTTAAAATATAGCTTGCAAATTATGTTATTTTTATGAGTTAGCAACATAATATACTCAATTATTTGCTTAATGAATAATTAATCTTAAATATATAACTCATTAATTTTAATATCCCCTTACATTCTCAAAAGGGAATAATTTTAATATCCCCTTACATTCTCTTGACTTGGACCATAAATATTTAGCTCACTATGCTTATGAATCATATTGTATGGGTCCACTGCCATGGATACTAGACACACAGTGGTTGCTCATTTCGGGGTGTCAACATCCAGCCATACTGTAATCAACAGATCATTCTTCAACCTTTTTGCCTGTTTGTGAAAGTGCTTCACTTTTCTGAACTTCTCTTGGCCACTGCTGTGTTCCTCCTGTTGGGACAGTCACTGTGTCCTGCCCTGGATGAGGGAATGCAATTCTTTAGGGCTGCTCTCAGGCACTTTGCATGGACAGCTGCCCCCACCATTGCAACTCCATGGTTTGGTGCCAGGATGAGTGTGGAGTTTCTGTTTGAAATGGGTAGCCATCTTGGGAAGCTACTCAATGGGCCTTCATGCTCTATGATACCGCTAAATCAACACTTCTTGTTCTTCCCCATGTCTGGTGTTTGACTGAGGAGAGAAG